>NC_050523.1:18253093-18257601 GCF_002922805.2 Oryzias melastigma | reverse complement strand
GTAAAATGTTCATATTAACGTGATATCCAGTGTTAAAAAAAAAAAGTAGTATATGCATGGTGTCCGAATTGCTTTTGAAATCCAGAGCACTATATAGTCCTGCACTATTTAGTTTTTTAGTAGTTAGGGATTAGGGTGGGAATTCTGATGTACCTGCTATTTTTCCGTAGCTCTCCGTTTGGAGGGCTGAATGTAGGGGTAGGGAGAAGCCGTAGGGTAGGGGAAGGATTTGGATCAACCTTGGTGTCATAATTCCGTCCGGGCGCTATATTGCAAATACTAATTTCTCCTCCATGACCAATTTTTAAACAGTTGGGACTTGATTTCAAAAGGACGTTACTCAAATATCAATATCAAATCAATCAGTTCAACTGGTTTAACTTTCAACGTATCATTAATGGCCGTGCGTTTTGTACGTAGAGTCCAAAATTGACTTACAACATGCATAGTGACGAGTGAATGCAAGATTTTTGAATGCAGAACCCTCAAAGATATACATTTTTGCATAGACTCTTCACTGAACACGGCCGCTTGCCGAGGCCGGTGTGGACGTAGAATTAGTCCCCTCACTGAACAGCACAAAATAAGAATCTAAGCCCTTCATCTTTGTCTTTGTGACGGTAAAACTGAATCACCAACTCTCCACGCATGTTGATTTCACTGTCAAACAAAAAAATAAACAAATAAATAAAATGATGGACAGCAAACTCAACTCAACGTTCCACCACAGCATCTTGACACCATGCAGCTTTGGATTACATAACTTCAATTTTCATCATAACTTTTCATCACTTTTAAACTGTTACAAAAATAGTAATCAGAAATACGCATTAAACATTACTTTATCATAAAAAACTCAAAGAACTGTTTCAGATTGAGGTTTATAGCAAGCTTTTTATATGTAAAGAAGAGCTGTGAAGAGGACAGGATGAATACGGGAAAGGTGGAGCGTTAGCATGCAGATACTGATTGACAGTAAATAACCTTGTGGGGTATTATAAAAGGAGAGTAGAAGGGAGACAGACTGATAGTTTACAAATCGACTTGCTGAAGCCCACAGGTTAGTTTAGTTATCTGAAGAACAGATTCCAAGCAATGCGAGGAAAAAAAATAATGACAAATAGGCCCCTGTTTCTTCATATGAAGAGAAAAAAAGGGTAAACAAAAGAAAAAGTCTTGGTCAAACTGAAACTAAACAAAGTGACATTTGCTTTTATTGCAATAGACTGCATTCATTTTGCTATTCTACTGGTGTAATGCTGGATTCATTCTGCTTCTTCATGCTCACACATTGCTATTCATTCCTGTTTGCATCCTCCTAACCTTGTCCTTTTAGTTTTCATTCTCAGCAAAAAATAGCATTGTATTTGCTGAGCAACTGAGAGTTAACATGCTGCAGCTATCCAACAGTTTTAAGAGTGGCTCTGTGTATTGACAGGTCAGTTACGGTCAAATTGACCATGTGAAGTGGTATATAAAGTGAATCTACTGACTTAGCACCTTCGTAAACTTCAAATAGTGCATGGTGAGGAGTCGATGGATGGCAGTAATGTTTGTTCCCAAATAGCACAAACACAGACTAATGCAATGGGTTGTTGGAGAAACAAAAACAAGACCAGGATTGATCAAAGTGTCCTTTATTCCCATTCCAATCACTAAAATCTGGGAAAACTAAAATAGGTTTTTTTTTTTTTAAATAAGAAAAAACGAAGAAGCTGTGTTTAGTCTTTGACAGGAGGCAACACTTCTCTTTCTTGGGCACAACTTTAAATCACAAAATTATAATTGTTGGTCAACCTAAGTCTGAGGTCTGCAACCTCTAACACTAAAGGAGCCATTTGGTCGAGTTTCTTACAGACCAGAACCCAACGAAAGCCACAAAGTTACCGGAACAAAAATGTACAATATTTTTACTTTTTTGTCAATTCAATTTTTATTACTTAAATATTACAATAATTAAATTACAACAGTGTCTATATGTTTACATAACAGTTGTAACTTGTTTTACTTTTGACAGCAGCACACTAGTTCCTTTCAAAATAAAATGCACCCTGTGACAAAAAAGCCCTCCCTCTTAAACAGTCAAACATGGTTTTTGTTAAGTTTAGGATTGCTGGTGTGCTACTATCTTTTTTCCCATTTTACTCTAAAGTATAAACAACATTTTATGAGAATATATTTATTTAAAAAAAAATGTAAGATAAACTGAGCTTTTTATCATCATCCTGTAAGATCATCATTTTAAACTGCATTAGTTCAAAACTCTCACCACTTTAGTGTAATTTCCCAAAATAAAACATTGTTTGGAGACTTGTATTTGACCAACACACAAAACACAAATTTAAAGAAAAAAATTGACAGAATTTCTAATATAATTTTTCTTTTTGCTCTGTTATTTAACATGTTAAAAATCTAAGCAGAAATTACAAAACCTAAATAATTATCAATCGTTAGCATTTTTCATAAAAGCTAGAGAGCCACAATAAATTGATAAAAGATCCAAGTGTGGCTCTGGAGCCACAGGTTGCAGACCCCTGACCAAGGTCAATTAGCTATCATTTACAGAGGTCCCACTCCCAACATCATTACAAGCATTCCCAGTGGTCTTCTAATTCTGATTATGTCAGAATCAAAAATGTGTGTCGTTTTCTAGGTAATAGTTCCTGCAGAGCAGCAGGAGTTCATCAGAATTCATCTCTGAGTTAAGGGCGAGACTGTTGGCGTAGAGTAAGCCTCCTCTCATTTCCCATCATCCCTTTGTTTAGACTCTCTCCCACAGCCTCTCACAACCCTAAGCTAACATTACTGGTGCAACAAATATGACGAGCAATATTACATCTATTCAGAAGTACGGTGTTGAGCCAGATGCCAGCTCGAGGTAAGACGTACATAGATCTAGTGGATGCGTCAGAATGGGAGCTTGTGGCTCGCTAACCGTAGCACCTACATCACTGCTACATGCTTTATCAAAGACATTTTTTCATTTGATTCCCATTCAAAATATTTGAAAGAAATACTTAGAAATGCAGTTTTAATCTTAATTTTCTTTTATATATGTCCTCTATCATGAGAAAAACACTTCATGAACTTTTCAAAGACACAATTTTCATTGGAGTGGGTTTTTAATCAAAGCTGACCGTCAAATATTCTCTTTTATTGTACTCATAAAGTCCAGGAATTTCCTGACATTTTTAGTTTATATTGAATACGCAGCATTTTTCTCTGCAAAGTAAGCTATTTTTTCTTTGTACATGTGAAGCTTCTCTATAATATTAGATAAAAACATTTTGCTGTGTTTGTTTGTTCTTCTTAAAGCTTTAAAAAACAGACCACAGTTTTAAAGAAAGTGCTGCATAGGGAGAACAGAAAATCTTGTATCCCTAAAGAAGCTTTTCTTTAAACAGATCATAGAAGCCGATGTGGTACAAAGACTCGGAGGTTAACAAAGTGCAATCTCAAAGTAAGGAGGATACATATAATAATAAAATGGCTTACTGTATGGGTAGACTTTTTTGGGAATTATAATTGATCTCAATGGATTCTACATTATTAAACAAAGAATTTACAAAGAACACTGAAAAAATACTTTCTTATGATAGGCGTTTGGTGGGTAATATGTGACATACTGTTAGGAACCTCCTCAGTAGTTATCCAGTTTTTGGGGCTCACTTGACGACCTTTAATGTTGTTTATGTGGACATTATTGCGCAATAGTTGAGACACAAGATTCACACAGTGCTTTTCCTGGTTAAAAATGCATAGATAGCTGCCTCCAAGACACACAAATGCAATGCAAAGTGGTGTAAGCACACTGCCACTGGACTCTACAGCAGAGGAGACTCCTTCTCTGGAGTGATGAATCACCATTTCCATCTGGAAATCTGATGGAGAAGTCTGGGTTTGGAGGTTGCAGGAGAACAGTACATTTTGGACTGTATTGTGATGAGTGTGAAATTTGGAGGAGGAGGAATGATGGTGTGGGCTTGTTTTTAATGCATCTTAGTTCCAGTGATATGAACTTTGAATATATCAGAATCCAAGAATATTTTGGACAATTCCATGCTCTTGTGGGAACAGTTTGGGGCGACCCCTTCCTTTTCTAACATGACTAAGCACCAGAGAACAAATCAAGATCTATAAAGACTTGGAGGACAGAGTCTAGTGTGGATGAACAGAGTCATGACCCGAACCCCACAGAACACCATTGGGAGGAATTAGAGCAGAGACTGAGAACCAGACCTTCTCTACCATCATCAGTGTGTGACCTGGACATGGTCGAAAAGTCAACACTCTCCTCAACCTTGTGGACAGCCTTCCCAGAAGAACTGAAGCTGTAAAAGCTGACAAAGGTGGACCAACATCATATTCAACTCTATGGGTTAGGAACGGGACAGGACTTCAGTTCATATGTGAGTCAAGGGAGAGGAGCCGATACGTTTGGCAATATAATGTACTGTATGTTCTTGTATCATTTTTTTACATACATTTCTCCCAAAAGTGCCAATTAT
>NC_050523.1:18200220-18252993 GCF_002922805.2 Oryzias melastigma | reverse complement strand
GCTCATTTTAGTTCAGTTCAACTGAGGTGTACACTGTACTGAATACCTTTGGAGAGATGTGTGTGTGTGGTCGGGGGAGGTGTACTAAAAAAATGGAAACATTTGGAAAACAATTTATTAGAAGTGTGGATAATGAAACCAAAATAATTTAATATAATATGTAGTTTATTTAAAAATATTGCTCTAAATCATTCGCCTTCCAAACCGCTTAACCCCTTAAGAAGGGGCCAAAATCCAAATCACACCTTAGGTCGCGGGCTGATTAAAATAAACATTTATTGAACACACTAAAACTACATTTTTCAAAACTTGCTGGTTGCTGAAGCCTATCCTAGCTTATGGTCAAAGGGGAGTACATTTTGGAAAGCTTAACCGTGTATCTTTTATGGAAAATAGAAACTTAATAAGAATAAAAATTGTCCATTTACTTTATGGAATTTTGTGTGTGTATTGAAATAAAACAGCAGCGTAAAGTTAAAATGTTAAACCCCTACATTCATCATCACATTTATAATAATTACTCTTCAATTAAAATTTATTTTGATATGATTCCTTTAAGAAAATTCCAATAAAAATAAACTTGCACAGTTTGCAAACAACATATCAAACTACAACAAATATAGAGTACTCCATCATGGCCACTCCTCAACATGGCCTCCCTCCATTCCCTGCCCAACAAAGCATTTCTAATAAAATAAATAATCATCTTCATTTCTATGTCTCCTGTTTATTCACTTACAGCACTAACAAGGATGGATTTGACCCCACATTCACGACTTGTGAAGCTTTTCAGTATTATCCCTTTTGTCATAAGCACCAACTGCAAACAGTCTGACTTCTAAGGAGCCCCTCTAAGCTGTAAGAATCCTTCATGCACAGTGACACTCTGCACTGAGGTGCTGGCGAGAAGTTTTTGGCAGACCTCCGTGTTATATCCAAGTAAAGTGGAGATGAGTTGTGTGCCCCTGGCTTGTAGTGTTATTTTGAAAGCGCTGAACAGATTTCAAGAGACCAAGATGACCGAAGAAAACAAGCCTTGAGTTCAGGCACAAATCCAGCTGGAATAAATGTTGACAGGTTGCCAGATGGACAAAAAGCTTCTATTAGGCCAAATATTAGGGACAAAAAGCACAATAGTGGGTTGAAAGGTTCATTTATTTTCCTGTTGCAGTACTGTAAGTTGACCTTTGTTTTGCAGAATTTGCCTTTCTCAATAAGGAGGCTTGCTCGAGTTGTTTTACAACCTTTAGGTCAATTGACAAATCCATTTATCGTGCAGAGTTATTGGAGCTTTAGCCAAGATTTTTCAAACTAAAGTGTTTCCTCCGAGCTGTCACGGGTGCAGGTTTTCCTCTCTGGATGCAAACATTCCTGTCACCCTTTCAGTAATTTCATAAACAAATGTCTGAGCCTCCACTCGAGTCTCATCTGTTCCACCGAGGCTTTGGTCGGAAAATACTTGAATTCATTATTGTAATGTACATGCAGTTAATTTAACTCCTGCAGTTTGGCCGCTGCAAAGGGCTCGCCCTAATTGTTGGGCTAAAGCAGAGCCGCCGCAGGATCTCAGCAAGCAGAAAAGATGAGCTGAAAGCTCCCCACAGCGAGCCTGCAGGTGTCGTCAGCTGAGGCGAACCAACAATTACCAATTATTTTCAACTGCTAAAGTAAATCTAGCAGCTTACACGACGCTTGGTTGTGGGGATTAGGTCCATTGTTTGGGTTTCAAAGGAAGAAACTGAAGTCCTCGCCAACTTTTACGACACGCATCCAGCAGATCTGGAATGAGTAATTAACTCGTGTTCACATCAAAATATTCTGGAACAAAATAAAAAGAGCTCCATTCATGTTTAAGTTTCTATGAAGGTACTTTATAAGGAATAAGAGCAAAGTGTTTGGCAGAGGTCAGAGACGAGATTGAGCCTGGTTCACACTGCATGCGGGAGTACTGAGAAGCAGGCCGCTTCCATCCGGCGCGCATGTTAACCTGCGGTGTAGTTCACACCAGACGTGAAGCGCCACGGTTCTCGGCGCCAGCTCGCTTATTGCACCGATTGTTTCTGGTCTATTTTTGCTCGAGCTGCGAGCAATCCGTATTGATCATCGCAGGAAGTTATGCCAAGACACATAAAAAAATAATGTCAATTTCCAAAATATAACCAATTTTTCACAATAAAATACCACTATTGACAAATGCGATTATATTTTTGTATCTAAACAGACTGTAGAGCTGAAAGTACAACATTTCCCCCTTATTCGCAGGGGTTGGGGCCCGGAGACCTCCGCGTATACACCAAAGCCCCAGTCTCCGTCTCACCCTCCGCGATCGAAGAATGTCCATTGCTTCTGATCATGCTTTGTCAATATTTATTAAAGAAAATTGGAGTATTGCTCAATATAAAATGATTTTTTTTATCCAGAACAACAGACTGCAAACTCTTCATGAGGACTGTCAGTCTGTCTCTCTGTGCCTTAAAAAGTGCGTGCTTCCTTAATTATCAGGATATTTTCAAGCTGGGTCTGAGTCAGCTGATGCCATTTCTCCATGCAGGCTCATTTTGAGTGTGTATGTGCGCGTGCATACATACAAGTTCCATGTATGATTTGTTGAGTGATTTCATTAGTGTTTGCTCACAACAATGTTATTGCTTCTTATCTTTTGATCTATTGTAAAAGCGATCCCAGTGGTCTTTTAATTGTGATTATGCAGCTTTTAGACAAAATCAAAAACACTGTGATGTTTTATAGGACATAGTTTCTGCAGAGCCCCATTAGTTTATAGAAATTCACCTCTGAATTGTGGGCGGGACTGCTGGTGTGGAGTAAGTCCACCCTCACTTCCTGTCATCCAGCTAAATTTCATTTTACCATGTTTTGAATTTCAGTATACCATATATTTTATGCTGATAAAAGGCTTTGTTTTCTATTCTATTATATTCTGGTTTTTTTTGGTGGTCTCCCACTTGCTTACAGCCCCTAACAACCCCAGCCTAACAAAAATGGGGAACAAAAATTGGTTCATCCAGTCGTACAGTTTTGAGCCAGATGCTCAAACGAGGAAAACAAAGACGTACATGGATCTATTTGTCTGCAAGTGGATTCATCAAAATGGAGTAAAGCAGGGAGCTTGTGTCTGGCCAATTGTATTTTCTACATCACAGCTGCAATCTTTTTCAAACTGCTGTTTTTTTTATCTGCTCCGGATTTACACTAATTTGAAATAAATACTAAGACATGCAATTTTAAGCTGAATTTTCTTCATATATGTCCTCCATACTCATGGAGGTGTCACAAGTACATGTTAAAAACACCAAAAACACTATTTATTTTTATTGGAGTGGGTCTTAAAAAAAAAAATCCATATCTTCAGACTGTAAAACTTTTTCGCAGTTCGACCAGGATTATTATGCGAAGATACCCCCAAAGTGTGGATGTTAAAGGCTGTAGAAGAACCAAAGATCCTTCCCAAAGGCAGATTGGGTGAAGGAGAGCTTCAATAACAGCCTGGAAGGTGGAGAGACAAACAGCAACACAATTTAAAGGAAAGGAAACTGATATTGATTTGCTGAAAAATGCAGACACGATTGGCAACACAAATTCACAGGACAGAAGCAATGAGGAAAACAGTGAATACAGATCTTAAGAGGAGCGGGGAAACAGATCTTTCTTACTGCAATGATGCCGAGGCTTCACTTATAGATTATTATGAATCCTGTCAAACTATCACAGACTGGATCATGTGTAGTTTTACTTATTCTATTCTCCATCAGGACATTGTTTTGATCACCTTTCAGAGCAGGAGGATTCAGGTTATCCCGATTTGGTTCTTGCTGAACAGCTAGAAGCAGGCTTTCCTTTTTTTTTTTTTTTTTTGAACAGTCAACAATGTTTTCAATCTTTTTTATTGGGTAAGATAATTAGCCCTAAAAGCAGAATTGATCAATTCTGTTACCTAGGTTTGTTTTTTAATTCCTAGAGTAATATATTCAAATTGAGTTTTCTTTTAAATCCACACTCAATGCAGACGTCTACCCAGAAATTCAGAAGGACTTTATGCTGTTCAGCAATTGATGAAAGGCATTTTTAGCAAACAGCTTAGCATCTTCAGCGACCACATTCAACCAAAAAGCATTCACGTTAGCATTATTGTCGCAGGTAATGCAACGTTTCTAGTTTTTATAGCCATGGTAGTGAGGCTAGCAGAGACCCAAACTGTATCTTACCCAGACGTGGATAGGGTTGGGCACCGATGGGATCTGATGCGGTTCCGGTGCTACCGCGGTTCTTTTGTTTCGGTTTCGGTTCCCTTTCGGTGCTTATTGCGGTGCTTCAGTAATAAAAAATAATGTCTTTATCTTTCTAAATCCAAAGCAGAACGGCTTCAAACAAGTGCAGACTCCCTCCTGCCGTGCAGCTGTGCGCACGTAATATAAAGCATAATATAAAACTCCGTCTTAAATAAACTTAAACGTCCTTGAAATTTTAGCCTGACATTTTATTAAATTAAATCAGGAATGTGGCATTTATTTGCAGTGGTTTTTGGGCAAAAGCAATATTTTATTTCAATAAAATAAGGCGGAAGATAAATGTCAATCACACGGCTGCAAAGCGCAGCAGATGATGACGACCCGCTGTGGTGGTGGGCAGAGCCGAGCCGAGCTTTCTGCTATTAGCAGCCCAACAAGGAGGAAACGATTCATTGTTTCATTTTGGGATGGGGCTCCAGCGTTGTTTAAAAATTGCGGAAACTCCACTATTCACAGCGAAAGTCCCGCCCACCGACATTGCTGTCAAAATCGTCTCCGTCAGCGGATGTGTCATGCCTGCTCTCAATGTTTCCTGGGTCCTCCTCACCGGGCTCTTCTTCTTCTTGACCCAAAATGCTCATGCTAGCTCCGGAGGATGTGCTAGAGTGTGTTCCTTCACGCTATACACCCCCCCAGCAGTGAAAGACTGAATTTCTGCATTTAATGCAATCCCATGCGTGGTCAAATGTTTGCTAAGATTTGAGGTGTTACCTCTGCCACACGAGATAATCTTGCTGCATCGGTTGCACGTGGCTGAATTTTCCGTTTTTGCTGTAAAATACAGCCAGACCTTCGAGCGCTTTAGCTTCGGCATTTTAGATGCGCGCGCATGCGCTGTTGGTGTTTTTATATGAGCCCGCCCACGAACACAAGAAAGTAAATAGATAGGCTGAATCGTAAAAAATCAGAAGGGAGTACAAGTGATTGACATGTCCACAGACAAATGAAACTTCAATGAAATTTGGAACCGAAATCCGGCACCGTTTGCAGCCGCATCTTTCGGTTTCGGTAGAACCGCGCAAATCATAACGGTTCCTACTTGGAACTGAACTTCGGTGCCCAACCCTAGACGTGGAACTCGCTTGCAAAGACATGCAGTTTATTTTGTGATTTCTCTTCATGCTGGGATTTCTGTTCCTTTGATTCCCCGAGTGTTGGAATCGCACATTGTAGCCATTTATTGAAATACTATAACTAACCACAAAACTCAACAACACCACAATAAGTTGTTTTTTTTCTTTCTTTCAACATCCGTATATTTATTTCTCTAAATGACTGGGCCGGATTGAACCATTTTTGACATTTTTCTGAATTTTTTTTTCCTCATAACTTTAAGCTAAATTGAAACATTTTAATCCAATATTAATTCTTAAATATTAAATCTGTTCTAATTTTTAACAAAATGTTTGATCTTTTTCTCAATATTATGATTTTTTTTAGATGTAGTTTAATAGCTACAAGAAAAACTCCAACAGAAATTGATGAATTTTTTTTTGATAGCAGCTAAATGTAAAATGTTCTTTATATTTAAAAAATTAAAAACAAATCCAATCTGATTTAATTGGATTTCTTATTGTAAAAAATGTAGCTTTCCTTTTTTTTACCTAAGCAACTAAAAGTTTATCTTTATTGAGTTGGTTTCTGAAAAGTTTAAACATATTTGTGAAAAAATAATTTGACCTATAGGCTTTCATAATTCATGCATCAGAGTTAAGTCCTTTAAACACAACTATTACAATTATATGTCTTCTGTTAAATAAAAAGTTGCCTGACCCTAATTTCTTAATGACTTTTTCATATGTACTAGAAAGTAAATAATTTAAAAACCTTTAATTTGTGAATCAATGTATTTATGTTCAGTTGAAACTGCTACTAATCTAATGAGGACCAGATGACCCCACCCTTATATTGACATGTGATCCACTCTAAACACTAAAATATATATATTTTTAAGCACAGAAAATTAGATTTAACCATTCAGTCTACCCAATATTTCAATTATTTTAACATTATAAAAAAAAACCTTCATAAAAAAGCAAAAAAATATCCTTTCATAAAGAAAGAGAATTGGTTAATTTTCAATGAATATTTTTCTTGTTTGTATTTTCTCCAGATGCATTGCAGTTTGTATTTCCTCAGTGTAAGCAAACACACGACCTGCTTTCTTAATTCTAATGATACAGCTGGAGCACATAATTGCAGGATGAATAACTTAGGTGCAAGAGTGCAGCGTTTGCAGGATCTTGGTTAGTTTGAGAGGAATTACAGTGATTTATTCTGAAATGATCCTTTGATTTGCTGCTAGACCAACGACAATGTGTTTAATGGAAACTAATAATGTGGAAATTGCCTTCCTCCACCCAGAATAGCTGATATGATAATAGCTGATTTGTACGAGCCACATTCGTCTTTGTGAAGTGGAAAGGTGAGCTTAGAGTTAATTACGGTCCACGATTTTCCGAGCTGCTAAAAAATATTCAATTTTTCCTCCATTATGCTTAACAAGATTTTCTTCGTTTTGCAAAAATATATATATTTGTATTGTGAGAAATTATACGCCTGACTCTCAGTGTTTGCATGTGCGCGTATACAAAACACCCCACTTTCATTGTTAAGTGTATAATACTGTGAGGACGGGAGGACTACACACATTAGTTTATGGTGTCCATCCACTTTTGTGTGAGAACTCATCTGCTGCAGCCAGCTGAGCTCTGGTGCCGCCTTCGGAGCTGAGAAAAAATACGAGTTGTGATGTGCACATGCACACACACAGAATCCTAATGGAAGACACAGGGAGTGATGTGTGTGTGCATATCCAGACTACACAAACACGGACTTGCATCCCACACCTCTGTTTCGTCATAGGAGCTGTCCTATTTTGACTGGATCTCATTTAGCACAGCCTGAGGCTATCACAACACCAGCAGCACCACGTCCCTCTACCCCCACATCTTATCAGCTCCTTCCTGCCTCCCCCTTTGTCTGTCTTTTTTTTTTTTTGTTTCTTTCTTCACATTTGTCTCTATTTCCAATAATCAAATTGTGCAAACACACCTTAGTCTTTCATAAGTCAGATCTCGATTTTCCAAAATGCATCTTCTCCCAACCTAATTCAATCTCAGCTTGCTGAGTGTGTGTGCAGTTGACACATGCATTACATTACAGCTAACACTGGATGTGAGTTATGACTTTCTTATCTTATACTGCCAGAGAATATTTGCAGATTCAAAGATATTCCTAAAAAATCAGTTTAATAATTCAGCTTTGCTGAAACATGTTTTGACAAATGAGGTTTCTTAACGTTAGTGTTATTATTCATCTCTGTTTCCTAAAACTCCTCTGTAGCATTCTCCACCACGGTATAGCTCTTCAGTCAATGTACTTCCCGAACTGGGAAAAATACAGCAATTATTCAGGATTATATCAATTTGAGAACAGACAGACAAAGGCATAACTAGATGGAAAACTAAGCAGAAACCAATTTGAAAAATAACATATTTTTACCATGTGGCTCTTTTTTTCTTACATTCAGTTTGTTCCAATGATATTTGTTTGACGGATTCAGCTAAAGTGAATACTTGGAAATTCAGAAATTCCAATATATCTGAGTAATTCAGAATGTTAGGCAGAATCCAAATTCTCCCCCTACAGCTTCTCCCTATCCATACATTTAGCCCTCCAAACGGAGAGTTATGGAAAAATAGTCTTCAAATTAGGACGTCACTCCAACCTGATGACGTCACTAATAGTCGCCGGTCTTCTATGTTGGCGCATAGCTTCCAGCGCTTGGAAAAACATTACAGCATTGGTTTTATAACTTTGAAAACATCACGCTCAAAGAAGAAGTCATTAGCTACTTAACTTTAATGTAAACCTTTGTGCTTCAGAGCACACCCACGTGAAGAAATGTGCTTCTCCTCCGCAGTGAAAAACAAGAGTTAAGACATTTAAGGTCAGTCACAAATAATTATTTACATATCTTGTCAGCATTTCAAAACTGATACCTGGATTGCCAAATGAAATATTGTGATTTCACCGAACCGATTTTTCTCCACACCCCTAGTCACTACTCTATCAAAATCCCCTTGTGGTTGAAGTTCAATTATTTTAACATTTGACCGAACACAAAAACCTGCAGGACCCATATGGGTCTACTCCTCACACACATGCATGTAAAAGGTGCATTTACCCGTCGACTCACGTTCAAGCAGCCACTTTCAATGAAAAGTCAAAGCAAATGCGTGGGGACCAGGCTTCCGTCTCTGGAACGCACGTGATCGCAGGTCACTATGCCAGTTTTTAAGTCCAGTTCCGGGCTCTACATGCAGATTGAGCGTTCACTGATCGGGCTCTGAAAATTCAACTCGGTTTAATTTTTTACGCTGAATTGCAGCAACCTGGAAGGGACTCGGATTTGGTAGAGACGTTTGGGTGGCGTCCACTTCAAATCAAGTGCCAATATGATCACAATAGAGAAATTGACTATTATAGTTGGTGCCTGGTTGCATTAAAATGACTCCAAGATGGATATTTAAAGGAACAGAGCTGTGAAAACAAAAAGGGTGGAGCAAGATTTACACCGTTTTGATTTAGTGGACTGAGCCTCTACCTATAGTAGATGGTGTAATAGACATTAATAACACAAAAGAAGAAGAATGTCCTCCCTGCCGCTACCTCCATGCATGGCGCTGGTCCAGTTTGTTCACCTCTGAGAGGCGCTTTAATTAAAAACCGCGTGGAGCCCGTCTGTGAACGCACCAAATGCGGGCGATGTATATGCATCATAAGACTTAAAGGACTGCGGTTGCTGTGTGACTCTTTACAAATGTGTGATGTGGTGCAGATGGGCTAGAAAGAGTTAGTTGTAGGCAGGTTAAGTTTTACAAGTAGTGCTGCCAAAAATCCTGCAGCTCAGTGAGTTCCAAGACAAGGATTTGGTCCCTGGTTCAGGAAACTTTGGGGTCGGCCTCTGCAGGGGGCAGAGTTGGTGGGATGTGGATGGAATTCTTCAACAAGTGTGACTCCTGCACAGAATGTAAGGGCCTGATGGGTGGATTTTCTTCCCTGCTTTCTGCAGGATGCCCCATGTAGAGAATGGGTTCATAATTTATTATTAAACAAATTAATGAAAAAATAACAAATCAACACATTTTGGGTCATATGTTTGTCAAATTACTTTTTATGTTTAAAACTACAATTTTTTGTAGTTTTAATTTTTTTTTTATTTTCAACATGAGTCAAAATGCAGATTTAAATTTTTCACTCGTTTCATAGAATCAAAAAGTCTCATGTTTCTTGCTCTGCCTGTGCAGTTTGACCTTGTTTCTTTGGCTGATCCCTCTCAGTGAAAGCAGTCGAGAAGGCAAATTAACCTCCCCCTGCACACACTCAGGTGCACCCCAGCTCTCATTTTCATGCATGGGTCATCTCATCAGGATCTCTGCAGTCTTTAGGGTGCTAATGCTGGGCAGCATTGCTTAGGTCAGACAAACCTTGCCCTGCTGTCTTAGTACACAGTCAAGTAGCCTAATCTCCCACCTCCAGCCTCATATGCAAAGTCAACACTAGCTGCCTCCTTCATTTACCTTGTTAGCTAACTTGGCTGTCTGGCCTGCAGCTTAGCAGCTTTAATGAGCAGAGGGGCTCGTTAGCACCATGCGGACGGTTGCAGACAAATGAGCTTGTTAAGTCCAGGCTATGCGTATCCTTAATTAGCCTTTTGTAGGGTATTTGATAGTGCGATCATTCTCAAGGTGTGTGTGACAGGGAGTGTGTTCAACATAAAGAAAATAAATGAATACATTTTTGAATAATGCACCCTCTGGGAGGTGGGATTAATGTTGTTCTTTTTAATCTCAAAGCAGTTTTACACGGAGACAGTTTGTGTTTTACAAGCATAATGATGCTGACCATAAATGCTGGTCTGTTTGGTCACAGCAGTGCTGTAGGCCACAGTCCAATGGGGCACAACCCTAACATTGTCCTGAAACATTGATAGAGCATGACTGTACTGCTTATTTTTACTAAATGCACTGCAAAAATGAAATCTTAAGAAAGTAAAGGGACCCTTGTTTAAAGAAAAATGGTCTTAATTTCTGAAAGTCTTGCAAGAAAATAATATTAAGAACGGTTTTTGATAGCAACATACTTTTAGAGTGTATTCAGACTGGACATATTTGGTTATCCACCCAAGTGGACCCTGGTCCAGGGCCAGGATCTGCTCTCTGACCCATCTTTACAAGGTTTCTCTGTTTGTTTCCACCTGGACTGAACTCCGGTTTGGTCTGAGTTTCTTCAGTCTGAATAGGCTCAGTGCTCGGGGTGGAACAACTGGAACAAAAAGTAACGGACAGATGTGGAAAAACAATGAGACACAGCAACTAATTGAAATGTGGTTGGATGAATGCAGGCTCATCCTGACAATTATAAATCATAAACACTTGTCAGAGTACCTTCTTTTTTACCTCCTCAGTAACTATCTTGCAGTATGCCTCTGCCTATCAAAGTAGTAGAAGTATGTGTTGTACCTGATGTCAATACAGGCGTAAAAAATTGGTTTATAAAGTATAAAAAAATAAACTATCCTGAAAAGGACTGTAAAGCACAGGACTTACACTATTCTTTCTCTCGCTGCTTTGCCCTGACCTTGTAATTCCTAGCCAATGACTGAAAAGATCTTTAGTCATGTGGTTTTGTGTACAAACTTTGGTTATAAACATAGAAGTCAGCTTTACGACCGTCTGAACACAGACCAAACGCAAGGTTCAGGACTCAATCCGGACTAAATTAGGTGGACTCTGTCTGGACAATGGACTTTTCCAGTACGAATGCACCCTTAGTTTGGTAAAACATGTCTTGGTGATTACAATTTTTTTTTTGTTATTGTTTTTGAAATAATAATTCTTGCTAGGACCATCTTTTTTTACCCCACATTGTAAAATTAAAGCATTGGATCAATTAACAAAGGCGCTGTAATTTGTTATATTCAAAATTATTAGTTTTCTTCAAACTAAAAATTTAAGATGATGGTTTACTCAATTAAAAAGAATAATTAAGAAAAAATATATTTTTAAACATAGCAAATTACAGAACATTTGTTAATTGATCCATTGGTTGACTTTTTACAGTGCATTGACATTTGTTTACTTAAAGAAAAAGGGGTAACAATTTTTGACTTCTGTTTTTGCAGTGTGGCAGTCAGAGCCAGGCACTTCCTGATACCCTGCAGATATAACTTGGATGCAATGGTGCTAAATAATTACATGTTGGATTTTCACAGACACAAACATTAAGGGCATTGAGGGATTTAGAACATTGTTTTTTGCTTAATTGATTCATATCTATCTTATAAATTCCATTTTACAGATAAAAAACCCGTGTCTTAAGTAACTGCCAAAGCTTGTTTAACCGTCCCTGTTGGGTTCTGGATTTACTCCAGTTTTATTCAAGTCAAAGCACTTCATTTGTGCAGTGCATTAACACAACATGGCATACATTTTTATTTTGAAGACTCGTAGCACATTGGGAGGATAACACTCCCACTTCAGGTTTTCTTATCTGTGAAGCCTGAGAAAACTAAGCAGTTATGTCTTCTGAGACGACTTTAATAGGCTCAAACATTTACTTGATAATTCTGGAAAACCTGACATGACATTGTTGATATTTCAGCTTGAGCCACACAGTGGAGTGATCAGGGCTTTCACCTCACAGCAAGAAGGTTCTGGTGTATAAATCCCAGCTAGGTCCTTTCTGTGTAGAGTTTGCATGTTCTCCTCATGTAGGCATGGGTCGTCTCCAGGCAGTACAGCTTCCTCCCACACTTTAAATACATAGTTCATTGGTTATGTAGTATATCTAAATTGCCCCTTGGTGAGCATATGAGTGAGTGTATGCAACAACAAAAGGTGGGTAAACCTGTTCAGTAGCTAGATAGGCTCCAGCAACCCCATGACTCTCAAATGGGATTTAGTAGATTCTCAACATAGAGGATATTACAGCTGTTTCACATGCAGTTTAGAATATTTGTATTACTTATCTGAACTAATCCATTCCCTCACCAACTTAGACTGGATTTCTTTATGAATAATTTTCTAAAAAGGGCATTGAAAGCAAATGCTGCAGGACTATGTCTCTCTCTCTTTATAAATGTATATATATATATATATATATATATATATATATATATATAGTGTGTGTGTGTGTGTGTGTGTGTGTGTGGTGTACACGCATGTGGGTTTGTGAGTGAGAAAATCTTTAAGGTATTTTCATTACAATTTGTGACATTGTGGCACAGTAAAAGATCAAAATGCAATTTAAAAACTTTTTTCATGAAGTTTTCCTATTATGACTGACATCAAACATTTACTTTTACACCACCAAAGGGTATTTTTTCAGTCTTGAACTTTAAAAAGCAAAGCAAAACACAAAAAAGTCCTGTGTTCTAATTCAGTACATCAAAGACAATGGTAACGCTTTTGAGCAGTCCAAAAAAATATTTACCACAAAGTTATTAATAATAGTACACATGTTGACATATCTTGTTCCATAGTTTGATATCAGATGCGATCAGCACTCTCCCTCTCCTCAGACTGTACAACAGCTCAGGGATGCCCTCACACAGATCTGGGAGGAAATGCCATAAGACACCATCCGTCGTCTCATTAGGAGCATGCTGCGACGTGTTCAAGTATATGCATACAAGCTCGTGGGGGCCAAGCATTTTGAGTTGCAGAAACTAAGTTTTGGAAAAAATGGACTAGCCTGCCACATCTTCATTTCACTCTGATTTTATGGTGTCTACACAATTGAGCCTCTGTAGGCTGAAAACTTTTATTTCCATTAAAAAACTTGGCATCCTTTTGTTCCTAAGACACTGCCCTGTCGTTATTTGTATAGATATCCAACTTCATATTGAGATCTGATGTATCTAATGTGTTTCTTTAAAGTGCTCCTTTAATTTTTGTGAGCAGTATATATATATATAAATACATGTGTGTATGTTAAGGCCACCTTGGCTGTTCCAGGGAGGAGCGTGGTTCCGACTTGTAATCAAAAAATGTAGTACTCGTGGATGTAATCTTGTAAAAAAAAAGAAATTATTATTTTAAAAATTAGTCCGTGGTTGGCTTCCTGCAACAAAAAATTGTGAATGTCTTTGGTGTTGTTTCTTTTTGATTATCTACGTGCTTTGAAATTTTGAAAAAACCTTTTGGTCCTCATCATCCTGACTTCCAAGGTAAGTTAAATGGGCTCACCTGGCAACAGGTGCCTGCTGATTGTGGGAAGGAGCGAATCAAATCCAAAACCAAACAGAAAAAACTTTCTCAATTTAACTCTTAAATATAAATACTCGTATTTCTTCATCATTTCTTCAACAATAATTTAAATCTTATTTATTCTCAAACTAACTATATATGGCTCCAACAATATATGTATATATAAAAAAGGAAATATAAAAAACTGCAACATTGTTTTATTCATTGTTCAGATGATGTTTCCTGCCAAAATAAATCACTCTTTTCAAAGTTGTTAACTGTCCTAATGAAAACCTTTTAAAAAATATATTATAAAGTACTGTTCTGTGCTTCTGAGGAGGATGATCAGGCATGCTAAAGCTCTTTGGGTAGGACTGAAGAATTTGTCTCAACGTTGCAGTAGAAACAGTCGCCTTTGGCAACATAAAAAGGTTCCTTTAAATTTACTCCATCGACGGCTAAACCTTTTTTCCTGCTGACAGCTACAGAACTCCAGAGACCTTCATGAATCCTGCTGTAAATTCTTAATGGTTTCCTGACTCCTGTCAAGAGTTTAACCCAATTTTTGGTGAAGAAAAGTTTTCCTTTTATTTAATTAGACTCTAAAGATAAATAACTACCATACTTTATTGAATTTATATGCAAAAATGTTTGTTTTTTGTAGTTTTGGTTCAATTTTGAATGTATGTTTTAAGAACATGGTAGCTGGTGAATGGATGACTAACATGCTGTAAAACCCACTTGCTTTGGTTGAAAGAGCAACAAATACTTTCATGGTTAGTCACTTTTTGGGAATTATCCGTGAATGCCCCTCACGGTCTGTCTTGAATAATGCAAAATTAATGCTGAAGACAAAAAGGGAAGGAAATCAAATACCCATCTGTTGACAACAGTGGGCCACTAATTAACCATTTGCTTATCTATTTTCATGCACAGTCCAGATTTTCATAATGACGCCTATTGAAAACCGTTTTAGGAGACCTTATGCGCCCTTTTTATTCATTATTTCACTTCTATCCCAAGGACACACAGCTATAAAGATGAAAAGCATGGGTTTGTGATAGTGTGGGACATCACCCTCATTAACATGTTTAACATCATTTTGGAGAGATGCTGATAAATCACAATTGATGCAGAGCCAGTAATTGGCTCCCAGTGGTAATTATGGAGTGGACCTTTGAAGGGAATAATCACATAAATCCTGTATATTTTGGGAAAGAGGATTCTAGGAAACAATCTGTTACCCCTTTGCTATTTTAAATGTGACCAAATTGACTGTTTGTTTCTCTTTTCTGAACAAATGTTTTTTTTTTGTTTTTTTTTTGTTTCTCCAGTAGAAGGAAATCTGAATGTGAATTTGAATATATGTGTCTTTCTTTTGAATTTGTTTTAAAAGAGGGATTCTTACATGGGTTTGCATTCCATTAAGGTGTGATTTTTCACAAAAAAAAAAACAAGAAAATGTTGATCTTTAATATAAAATTTCAAACATTATTATCTGTCAGAAATTAAAAAAAAAATAAAAAACGCCTCCGGACAACTTTGTGGGGAGAAAGTATGATCTGAGGCAAACAAATATTTAAGCACTATTGTTCCTTTACAAGTTTCACTGCACACATTTAATTAAAAGTAACAGTTTTAGAGAATAAAAGTGTAGTTTTTCATGGAGATTTCAAAAAATATAAATAAATAGCACCGCTCCTCCACATTAAGAGGACCCAGTTGGGGTAGCTCTGGCATCTATCTGGTCTGGATGCCTCTCTAGGGAGGGCTTGGCACTGGGCAGGGACTCCGGGGAAGACCCAGGACACGCTGGAGAGACCATTTTTCTGCTGGCCTAGGATTACCCTGGAACACCCCCAGAGGAGCTGGAGGAAGTGACTGGGGATAGGGAAATGTGGGTGTCTTTGCTTATACTACTGCCCTCCTCGACCCTGTCCATAATGGGTGAAAGAAAGATGGTAAATAGCACTTTACTATCTTCTTAGAAGGTAGTAAAGCCCCATTGATCCATACACACTTATAAATGGTGGCTTTGCTGCCCAACACAGCCGCTGACCTATAGCCAGCAGGAGCAATGTGGGGTTCAGTGTCTTGCCCAAGGAGACCTTGACACATGTGCATTCGGTAACCGAACCTGCAATCTTCTGATTAGAAGTCAACCTCCCTACCTAAAATTTACTAAGTTATAATCATCTAGCATAAAAAAATCTTGTTAAATGAAAAACTTGATTTGAAGAAGAATTAATGTTTTCATATCAGGTCTTTACTAGTATCATGATGTTAAAAAACAGAATGGATCATTTTGTGGGTGACAGCAAAGCTTCGCCATCTTAATGTTGTTGCCTAATATACATTTTATTGATCTCTGATTGTGAATCTACTGACTGTAAACCTTTTTTGTGAAGTCAAAATAATCTGTAACGGCTCATGGAGCTATATAAAAACACGTTCACCGGGAAAGAACAAAATCCCATTGTGGTTCTAAAACTTTTTAACCTCTCATTTGGAGGACAGTGACTTTCAGATTTTCATAAAGCTTATCAAAAAATGCAGAAATGAGTTTAATTGTCGGCTCCGGATGGCTTTTTTTCCCCCATCCATCAACTGACAAGCTTGTCAATCGCTCCAATATTCAGAAAGAGAACCAAGATGACAGCCACCTGAGTCTGCCCTGCCGAGTTCATAGTAGTTACTTTCCCTTGTTATCAGTTTGTCATAAAACTTGGTTACAAAACAATTTACTCCTTAGACATATCAGCAGTTGACCCGAAGGGTACTGCAGGTTTTTGGGTCGTAGATAGTAGTGGTCACATCTTAAGGGGAGAGTAGTACAATGTGTCCTGAAGTTGAGGTCTTAAGAGACATCATGAAAATGGAAGGTACCATTATCTTGAATGTGGTAAATACATTATGAATTACTTGTAGGGATAATATAAGTTACACGTACCTATAACATACATTTGAGGCTGTCACATGGTAACCTTATGCCCCCACCATGATCCATTCGTCATGTTCTGTGACAGATAACAATGACTTTCATTTTTCACAACTGTTACATTCCTCTTAAAAACAATTTACCAACTGTTCATTTAGAATATGCCGGGTCAAGAAATTGAATTTAATCTTATTGCATTTATTGTCATTTCTATATGATTGTCATACCCAAACTAACATTGCACACTTATTTTTTTCCTGCATGGATGTGTACTTGGATCAAACTGTGTCCCCATTTTGATAAAATTTCAAATCCAAAAATGCTCCTGTGCTTCCATAATGAAGTCTACGATTAAAGAGTAACTACTGCACTAACGTTTGCATTACAAATTAAAAACTCAAGAAATTTTTATATTTTAAACTGCACTCGCCATCTTTTCGTTAGATATTAAGTCTCTTATAACGTATACATCAAATTTAATAATTGATAATGGGTCTCCATTACCATTTTCATGGGTAATTGATGAAGCAATTAGCCATCTGTTGATGAAGCGGCTCTCTGAACACATGCTGACTGCTGTAAACGCACCCACATGCACTGACAAGGATCAGAGGACGCACACTCGCAGCTGTCACCACCAGCTTCCCTTTACAATGAGAGTCGGTGTCAGTATTAATGCCTCAAAATGATGCTAAACCGTGTGTTTCACAGCCGACCCAGCGAGTAATGAGCACGGGCAAGTGAGCAGGTCTCTGGGTGAGTTTGATATCGCCATCTGTTCCTCTAGTTTCAGGGTGGCGTGTATGTTAACAAAAATGACTTTGAATCAACAGCGCAGTTCACTCACCTGTAAAGGAGCCATCTGACTAAGGTATTTAACATTTGAAAGACTAAATATCATTGATTAGCTCCAGTCAGCTACAGACTGGACCCCATTGAAAATCAATATATTCATACAGCAGTTTGAGGGAGACAAAAAGAGGGAAAAAAAGCAAAAATATACTTTATGGTACCGTTTAAATTGTCAAATATCCTTAAAGGCTGCAAAACTTCAGACAATCAAGTTCAGTGATCCTTAGTTCCAGCGAAGGGGTCCTGTTTGGTTCCTTAGTTCATACTTGAACCACAATAAGTTTAAAACTGACTTGATTTCCACAGGGTATCAACTTTGATGTTACTTCTTTTATAAGGATTTTTTTCCCCATCCAGAAATCATCTTAGCAGGCGTTCAAAAATGTCTTAACACTATTAAAAAGCCTTCAAACTGAAGTCTGAGAGCTGCAGCCTTGCCTCATTACACCAGCACTATAGGCAGCTTCAGCTCAGAAAGCAAGAGGTCATTCAATTTGCTCACTTGCTCTGCACATTAGCTTCATGAGATATTCTGAGAAAAAGGACATAAAAATGAACATATTGATATGAAACAACTATTTCACCATCCATTTAAAAATGTTACAATCTGGGGTTCTTATTAGGGGTTGGTACTGGATACGCGATACATATCGCGATACACGCCACGATTTGATACGAAATCCCGATATTTTCAAAGATTGCTATTTTTCCAGTATTTAGAGAGTATGACTTTGAATTACGTTGTAATAAGTAAACAATAATAATAATTTAAAAAAAAAAACTAAAATGTGGTTTAGGCCTCAATAAATTTTGTTAAAATTGAAAAAGAAAAATAAAGTGCTCTGTTTCATAAGGTAGCAAATGTCTACAGAACTTTAACATAACATACATTAGTCGTGGCAGTGACACTTCACTGCTTCCTTGGCCTTTTACAACACAATTCTTGAATTAAATCATGTTTTCTTTGTCCCTTACTAAACTTTGACTGAATTACTTACAGATAATATTGTCAGAAAAAATATACAGATAATACTGTCATTAAGTTGCAGAATAGTTTCAGTTACCACTTTCATAATCAGCTAAAGCTAATAAATGAGTAATTGTTCAAACATTGTCTCAAATATGATGACTTTAAAAAACATGAAATCAATTAAACATGAAAGCAGAGAAAAAAATAATTGGCCAACTTAAATGTTTTTATTACTTTGTATGTTTTTCTTTATTTTATTCGATTTACTAATAGAAAAAAACGTATATATATGTATATATTGTAAGATTTGAGGCTGTTTGTTTTATATATTTTTTTACTTTTCTTCAACTTCAACAGTTTTGATTAGTTTGTGACTATAAAATATTGTATTTTTCTTTCATTGGTGACTTCTCCGTTTAAAAAATTGTATTTCAGTGAAGAAACAACCGGAAATAAGAACCTTAGAAAAAAAAAAATATTTTAGCATACAGACGAAGTAAAAATGTTCTTAGATTCTCTTTGGCTAAAGAAAAGGGATTACTCAAAGTTTGTCTTTTAAAAATGTATTAAATTAATGATTATTTTTTTCTTTGTCTTTCAAGTTTCTGTCACCTTTAGCAACAGCAGAGGTGGAGGACTAATGAATTGCTAATTAGCATAATCAATCTTTAATGGTCATTTTGACATTTTGTTATTAATTTTCCATCAGATGTCTTTGTGTCAGTCTTAATCTAAAGACGTGCCTTTATTTTCTTTTTCTAAAAAAAAATATTTTTGTTCTTTTTTGAGGCACTTCCGAACTTTAACTTACACACTCCATAGGCTAATTTTAAGCTAACAACTTCACCATTTTCCATCATATTTTTAACACTTTTTCAACATTTTAATTATTTTTTATTTTCACTTACCCTTCGTTTCTCCTCAAACTGCCTCTTATCCACCTCTTTTATCCTTAAATCCTTTATTTTTTTTCTCCAGGCAGCCAATTAATTTTCTGTAATGCTAATTTTTCACAAGAGTCATGTACTGACAGCTCAGTAGGAGGATCCATAAGGGTTTAGTGTGTTTATTAAAAGTTCGACGGAATGTCAAAGGAGACTTCTTCTTTTTTTTTGGTGGCTGCTTTTTGTCTGTTTCAGCAGGAAGCGAGCAGCGTGTGTTTGTGTTAGATTTTTCTTGGTTGTGTGGATTCCTCTGGGCTGCTGCTGAGAAAATGATTTTCAATAGCAGTAAAATGGGAATGAAGCTGACTCTAAGCAAGTGGCAAAATAATGAAGCCTATATACCTCTTTAGAAATATCTATAACGGATCATAGTGTTGTAACAATGAACTACAATAGAGCATAATGTAAAAATTGACTTTTAAAATTGAGATTTTTTCTTTTCCTTTTGAAAATATTCCATCAGAAATATGTTTTTAAAAAAGACCTTCAATTTTTTTTATTTTTTATCCCTTCTTGTGTCAATGCAGGACAAGTCTTCAAACTGGTTAATTTGTTAAATATATATATATTACTTTTTAGACCTTTTTTATTTATTTACATCAAGACACTGCAAAATTATTACAATTTCATAAATGATAAGACGCAGAAAAGAAAGACGTATGTTATCTACCCCGTTGTTAATTCTTTAAAACAATACATGAAAAGCTTAAGTAATAAAACTTAAATATAAAAGAACTAGAATGCCAACATTTGATTAAGATATTAAACAAAAATAATAAATCATTATTTGAAATATTTTGTTTTAAAAACAAATAAAACTGATGAAATAATTAATACCCCAAAAATTATTATAAGTTCAATTTGAAAGTTTCAATTAAGAATTATTTGGACAATAGGGGGTTAGAGATGCAGGAAAATGGCATTTTAGGGGGGAATTCCAGGCTTATTTGGTATTTTTAAAACCCCTTTCGTCATTCTTTTCATCTTAGCTTTTGTAGATTTGGTCTTAAGACAAAAAAAAAAATTAGTCAGAAACTACATGTTTCGTATTTTGTGTTTGGATTATTTGAAAATGGGACGTAAAATGTCCAACATTCATTTTTGTTTTTCTTTTCATGTGAGTCCTATCGTTACTGCCCACCGCCACCACCTGCAGTAGCCTCCAAGATCTTACTCCATGTCCTTTTACATTTTAATTTATACAGAAACCAAAACGTTTCAGACTTGGCCAACCCAAAAACTCAAACTAAATTAAATTCAGGCTCTATTTTTTAGGATTGGACCTTCTTATTGTAGCAATATTTCTTGCCGTACATGTTCTGAGTTGTCCCTCTGTCACAGTCACACCAGGTTCAGGTTGATAATGACCCACAGCTGTCTTCATTTCAGTTAATTACCTTCACTGTATTTCAGGGTCTGGTCATCTGCTTTATCATGTTTTTGGTGGTGCTACGGTACTGGCATGGTGATGCTTATTTAATAAATGTTTAAGTTTTGTCATCAAATCTCGTCTCCTGCATATTGAATCCTACAACACAAGTTCCATGTAGTATTTAATTATTTAGGCTAACAATAAAGCAGTATTACCTGGCTGTCAAGATCCTGCTTATGTTGATCCTAACTATAAATTTGAGCTCAAAGCTAAGAATTCTTGGGGATACCTGTAGAGAGATGGTTAATTACTGCAACAGAACTAAAGAATAGTCATGTATGATTACTTTAGAGACCTCAGAATCTGAGTCAACAGTGCATTTGACTTCATTCACTTCAAACAGTGAAAAAATATTAATTTTCCCACTTCAGCTTTAATGTTTGCTGGTTTCACGACAGTTTTGCTCTATGTATTTATCTCCTTTAGAGTTTTTTTTTTTCCAAAAAAGCTCTTGAACATTTTTTTTTCTTCATATTTGTTTGCTTTGGTCATGTACAGTGGTCTAGCATTTCTAGCTTTTCAATGAGTAGAAGGACTAGTAAAAAGAAAAAGCCTCAGTTCCTCTGTAAGAACGTCATCCATATAGTTGGCAAATATTAAGATCCAAAGATCACCAATACATGCAAAAATACTTTTTCTTGAAAGTATGCTTTAAAGTTTTTATGATTTGAAAATGACCAAACTTCATACACTAAAATGTTAACATATCATCCAAAAACTATATATTTGATGCACATTTAACCTTTTTTGTATTTGAAGTAATGAATGCACCTTAAGAAATGCGCACACACCCACAGGAATAGTCCTGGGAATTCTCATCCCTTCACCGGAGTGATGACTGGTAGTCTGTCACTGCTGATGATGGTGGGTTGTCTCCTTCACCTGTATTCATTAAACCTTTATTTATTTTTTATAATTATTCCAGAAAGAAGCCTCCTGCAGTTTTGAGATATTGCCTTGAATGATACGTGGTCATTAAGTCAACATTCTCTCAGTCAACAATCACAATACTGCAATGACAATAAAGCCAAATGTATCCCACTCCAGGGGACTGCAGCAAAAACTGACCTTTCTGTACTGTACATATGACTTGAATATTTTTTCTTTTGTCTAAAAGAACTACAAGGATTAGAATAAAATTTAAAAAAACATCTTACTTATGGAAAAATAGAACATGTGATTGTATTCATTTATTTTTTTTAATGAAAGAATCAATAACTAAGAATTCCTAAGCACTTTAAACACAATTCCCTTTGCACTGCAAACAGAGAAAGTCTGGTAAATACTGTGGCAGTATCAGGTGAGAACCAAAGCTATGGAAAGTGACTTGATGAATTTACTGGTTTTGATGAGTTGCTGAGTAAAGGAGGGCTGTTGATCTATTGCATTTTAATGAAATATGTTAAGCTGGGCTGCTTCTTGTTAATTAACGTCTTAGATGCCATGCTAAATCTGTCTTAAACTCATTTCCGTTTCTGTTTATAGACTGGAATTATCAATAAGCCCAAACCAGCTGGAGAGAGTTTATTCTGTCCTGACTTATCTCCCTGAGCTTTTCTACATTTTTCATTCATTTATATTCTGTGTCTCCTTTTTTTTCCTTCTAATCACTGTTTTTCTGTTTTGTTTTTTTCTATATTTTAGATGTTGGTATTTTTCATGATAATTTGTTGGGTCACCTACATGTTACTATTGTGATTGTTAGTTGATAAGCCAACCTGGAGATATGAGTGCAGACAAAGAGGAGCTGATTTTGGGACACTGTGACACACTATCAGAGATTGTTGAGGGGATAACCCTGGTGAGCTGTTTGCACCCCAACTAGTCTATATGCTCAAACTACAGGATGTATCAAAGTTTAAAAGAGCTTTAGGCCTAAGACTGTAGTAAATTAATATTAAAGTATACACCTTTTACCATTCCCTTTAGTCACAAATATTAAATCACCCAGATAAGTGCAGACCACCAACTACTGCACTATGCAGTTGGTAAATCAGAGGTATCCTTGATTGTGGTCATGGGCTACCAGGGTAACAGAATGTATGAGTACAGATCAGGAAGCACTATTTGAATATCATTTCACCAGTGACGATGACTAAGATCTATCTGGTCTGGACAAGCATAAATGAAGTGCTGTCATTAATAATACCAGTGTCTTGTTAATTTTATTTATTTCTATTACAAGTGGCACACATGATGTAAATAAAGGGTCTACAAGCTGTTTCTCATAACATATTTATTAGCACTCATTTATACTTGTCATTTAGTGTTGAGTCAAATCTCAATAAGGGACAAGGACAACCCAAGACTTTTTAAGAGCCTGACATGACTTTTTACGACACAGAGATTACATCTTGTAAACAGATTTTGTCCTGGATCACAGTGTTGGTTCCATGGTCAACATCTTGAGCACCTTGTTAACCCTCTGAAACCGATGGAACGTCCTCAGGCGCCCCGCTGTGCAGCTGTGGGATCAACGTGATAAAACTAAGTCTAAAATGAACTTTTTTTATATACTGTAACTGAAATGTTATTGAATTAAAGAGAATATGGCATTTATTTGTACTTTTTGAACAAAAGCAATAATAAATAAGGCAGAAGACAAACTTTGATCCACGTCTGTAATGCAGAGCAGTGCGCCCGTGGTGGGGAGCGGAGCTAAATCCAACTATTAGAAATCCAAAAAGGAGGAAACATTTTATATATAATACAGCAACAACGACTAGCACCGGCGTCGTCAAAAGATTGCAAATACTGCATGGGTCACCACGCGATTCTGCAACTGTTTTTGTGCTCTACATATAAAACATGCAGCCAATGACTGAGCATTGAAAGTTGATCCAGGTTGAACTTTTGACCAATCAGGGACTCGGATTTCTTAGTTCCAAATGGCTGATGTGCCCTTTAATCTACTTTAGTTCCAACAGTTTGAAAATTTATGATGGAGGAAAAATTATCAATTGCAGTTTGTATCCGGACGTAATTATATTAAGTCTTTCATATATTGGAATAGAGCTGTGACAGGAAAAATCTGGAGAAGGATTTGCAGCAAGCCTCGTCCAACTGTAGGGAACTGACATGAGCTAGTATCAGGCATTGACAATCCAGTGTGAACACAATATATTAATGCTTCTTCAAGACCATCCTTTTTTTAGCGTGTTTATAAATGCCTGGTGTGAACGTATAGTCGCAGAAACGGATGGGGTCATCAAACTGTTCCTCGCTCTAATAAAAGCAACTTTTCTCCATGTTGTACCAACATTTAAGGATTTCTAGCAAAATGAGCAATTTATTGACAGAATAATTGCATTAAAAATACTAAAATCTTTTCTTGCTGCTTCATATTTTACACTAAATCCTCCATGATATATTTATTTCCTCCTGGTATTGCAGAGTTATTTGAGCTACTTGGTTTTGCAGAGGTTCTTACACTTAAGCTGTGTGGTTATTGTAGCTGACTATAGACATGATTCACTGCTTCACTCAAAACACTTTAGGCCTTTCTTTAACTATATTTTTTATGAGGTCAAAGACTGGATAATAAAACGGGTATCTGAAAGTTTAAGTCGATAATCTGTCTTTCAAGTGGAAGAACATTAAATTGAACTGGAGATGGTTGAGGTAAAAAGAACCACTAGTCATTGTATAAAGTGTGCCGTCACTAAACTGTGGCGCTCTTAAGGATATGTCATTTGATTGTCAATTCCAGAATGTTCTGAAAGCACTTGGCTCATTTATTTTTGGGTGAAAGAACTTCAGTGGTCTATTTCTGCCTATTTCCGTGCTTGCTGACCACAGCTTTTCAGCAGAAGTTCGGTGATCAATCATCACCGCTGGCACAAAGAGGTCAGTTCTCCACTTCCTATTGGGATGTGTCTCAGTCGGTAAGCTGGTAAGTCAGTCAGTCAATGAAAGATTGACCTGCAGTTTCTGCTCAGTGGAAACATGGATGTTAGTGTTGTCAGCAACGTCTTCATCAGTTTGTTGAAATGCGGCTAACAAATACTGTGAGGAGGCAATGCAAAACAGCAGAACAAAACTCACATTTATCACAGAACCAAAGAATAATGCGAACTATTATCAGCCCCTTAAAGCAGTTTAAAAACTTCTCATTTGTATTTATGATTTAAAACATGACAACTTTAAAATGAAATGTCTTTCCCCATTTGCAGGCGGTTTTACAAATGTGGCTTCCTAGAAGAAAATGATTCCTTTGGAAAAAATAACAATTCAAATGTGTTGTATCTGCAGAATAGTGTTTTATTAATCAAAATTCTGTCTCCAAAGCAAAGTTTGCACACAGTTTCTGTCCTCCAAAAGCTGTTCATAATTGCATTTTTTTTCGTAAGCAGTCCAGGACAAACCTCTGTCTTTATTACTCTTGAGACATTCATTCTAACTGCTGAGGCAAACTGAAATTGCAACTTTGATCGAACTGTCAAAAAGAAAAATTCAACATTTGGATTGAAATACCAGGAAAGATTTCTTATTCTGGTGGGCTTTGACAGTCAAATTTCCCAGACTTACTCCACTCTCTGTCTCTATTACCGATAAGACAAGTGTGTGTCTGTAATTTGCAGCAGTATTCCATCAGAACTGTCTTGTTATAGGCACCCAGTGAAGTATCACTGTATTAGAACTCCGAGAGAAAGTACCGTCTCTAAACATCAGAAAAGGAATAAAAATATAGACATGAGTTGCCTGGATTTGTATCCATTCAGTTAAAGCAATCCAACTATCTCAGTTGACAGTTTTTGAAACTCTGTGGTAATTTACAATTGTGATTTAAAGAAAAAGCTAAAGTTTTTATTTTAATTTTTTATTATCACTCTTTTCCTTGCCAAAATAAATGACTCTTCAGTTACAGCTTCAAGTGCCACACTGATCTACTCAACTAGCAGCTCGGAAAAACCTGTGAGAACAATATGAATTGAAGTCTAAAACCTTTGACTTTTGTTAATTCATTTCAAACTAAACAAAACTATTCAATGCATTATTTATAGTAGAAATATTTTTTGTATGTAACAAAGTTCTGATCATCTTCTCTTCCATTTGGACTTTTGAAAGATTTGCAATAATTGACTGTATTGGAGAACTGGACTGAGTGAGCCCTCCCATTTCTCATTCCAAACAGGAAGTACCCACTGACTTAAAGAATCAAAAATTGCATAGATTTCTATAGAAATGTCTATTACTCTTTCATTATATTTGTCAGAATAACAATTCTTGGTCTGATATCTTTTTAACATGTTCTTGCTTTACCTATTTTTTTCCGTAATATTTGTTTTCTTTAGTGTCGAATGTTCAAAACGTTTGATTCTCATCAACCATAAATGTTTGACTGATTTATTTGGTTTATTTCAAGCAATGATTAAGAAAATACAGGAAAAAACAAACACTTTTTTTCAGACTCATTCAAGAAATAATTAAATGTATTAATTAGAAAATAGAAAACAAACAAAACCCATTTATGTCACATTTGATTCTTTAAATATAGTAATTATTAATTAAAGTCAAGTTGAAATGTTTGAAAAGGAATGGGGGAAAAGCAAATTTACATAATCCCACCCCTACTTAGTTACTTATTTAACAATTGTATATAATTATGTAATGTGGTTCTGATCAGATTAATGTAAGTCCCGTAAAACGGCACACTCTTAAAACACTTGGCTTATTTCTTCAATCCAATTCTTGGGGTATTCATGTTGGGATTCTTTTTGGAGATATACATTTTGTTTATTTTAAAAGACAGGACAAAATTGGTAGATTTACAGTATTGTGCATATAAAATGAAAGTTTTTGCTGGTTACAAGTAGCTCTGTGGAGAAATTGGGTGATGGCGTTAGACTGGGGGTGGCGCTGGCAGAGCAGACTCTTCCTGAAAGGGGCGGTTTCCTTCTGTGACATCAGATTGTGAGGACCCACTTGTTTTCGTGGGTATGGGAGGGGCTGCTGTTGAGAGATCAGTTTTTAGAGGATTACTCAGAAATGCGTAAATGGATCAAAATACAACTTTGGAGTTGCTTAAAGTGAGGAATGAACAGTATAATACATGTAAAAGCTCAAAAAGTTGGTTTTTCAGGGTATGGTTCCTTTAAATCCACCTTCCTCTGAAAAACTGTTAAATGCAAATGTCTTCTCCCATTCATCAAAGCATCTGCTGTCATTGTCATTTACATTTTTTATTGATTTAAAAAAAATAATTGATGTGGAATTTTATTCACAAGGTGTACTTTGAAGTAACCAAAGGGAATATTTAACACAGCACATTTTCAGTATTTTGCATGCTAAACGCTTCCCCATCAGTAATGTGTTGAAACGGCAAGGTCACAGTCCATCGCAAGACCCCACTCTGGATGCTTTATTATTCAACAACAATCGCAGGTGTTGCCAAATCATCCATCTCACTTTGTGGTTTTTAGAAAAGAATCAGTCTCTGCATTTCTCTGTCAATCCCTCTGAATGCGTTTTCTCCTATCTGACAGGTGTTCGATTAATTTAGCATATATCGGTTTGGCATCGCTTATCCACAAACTGACAAAGCACAAGTGGTGATCTTGCAAAACAGATGTGTCTCGGCACACAGTAAAAACAAGGTCCAGTGTTTTTAAAAGTTTAAGTTTTCTGCTAATTTTCTTAACTTTAAGAGTGAATTTGTGTTGATATTTGAAACTCTTTGATGACTTGTAACTATTAAAATCTACAAAAACCCGCCCACTAAGGGGAGTTTTCTGCTCAAAGGGCTAAAACCTAAATGGGATCCTGTCCATGGGACAAATATTTTCTATCTAGCCTGCTAGCTAGCTAGCTATAATGGAATAAAAAGAGAAAATGAAAGATATGGTTTTATGTATTTTGATTCTGTAATCATTAAGGAAACACATTAATATGAGTAAAAGGTTAATAACATCTGTCTTTACAACCTTTAACAACAAGTAACTGGCCATTTTTAAATGAAAAACAAGAGCAAGCTAAAGCAAACTTTCTTCCAATGAAAACAAACAAACTGGGATCCTAGCGAGAGATGGAGCTGGTCTATTGACTTTATCCGTTTGTGGTTGTCGCTCTTGGCTCGCTGAAAAAAAAAACACTTAAAGCAGCGGAAGTTATCGTGAAGGCTCTTGGGAATTTCTAATACAAAAAAAGCCCAGGGCTGTCTCACTTGGGGGTTGTTTCACCCATAGCTGCAGGCAAAGGGAGTTAACAGCGCCACCCAGAGGCCGAAAGTATATTACAGCTGTAGAGTTATGGAGTTTTAACTAAACACTCAGTGGCTTCTGCAGCCAGGACTTAGCGGGCCAATAGATAACCTTTGGCAGGCCAAGTCCGGCCCACAGCCCCACTTTGGGCAACCATGGTTTAAAAGACATTACAAGCACTAAGAGTAAAGCTACATTCACACTGCACATGATTTGTGCATCACAGCTGTCCAGTTTCAATGTTGGGTCAATGTAAAGACACGATCAGAGGTCCTGGGATGCCGCAGTTTGGCTGTGATGCGATTTGAGCAGCTGCCCAAATTGCACTGCCCTAGAGTTGAAAAATCGAAACTTTCGAAACATCAACTAATCAGGGACTCAGCTTTGGGCACGTGATATGTTCAATGACTCTATCGGCGGATGAATTGCAAATCAAAAATGAAGAAAAGACTCATCAGTGTGTGCTCAACCTGAATTGCACGACATCTCTTTGTATTGACCCAGGAATAAAAAAGTCCTGGCTTAGAAGAAGATAAGAAAGCCCATCGGACTGCCTGGAAAGTTTTATTTATTTATTTATGTTTCCTCTTCAAACGCTCTATTTGGTTGTAGCTGTTCATCCAATACAATCTAGCCTACTAGCTAACATTAGCTTGAGAGCATGAACCAACTTCCCGCCTGCTCACTAATTATTTTTTATTCAGATGTGAGCAGACAGAGGTGGAAGAATCTAAGGGATACATATTGAAGGAAATGTTAAATTAGATGGAAACGAGCAGTTCAACAGCAGATTCAGTCCACAGGTTAATGTATTCTGCAATTCTTTCCTGTTTGGATCCCTTCGTTTCCCTATGGGAGACGAGCAGGAATCTTAGTCTCAGAAAGGGTATAAAGAAATAGTACAAAGAGGTAATTAAGGTCTTATTGGTGATATAAATGGCTCTTAAAAGAGCCACTGTTGGTTAGTTCTTGGATGACAGGAGGCACTACTGACAGCAGCCACGGCACTGCTCCCCCTGCAGGGAAGTGGACTGTAAAGGTGTCTCACTCGGAGGGTGTCACGGAGGAGTTCTTGGCAGCAACCCATCCCAGCCCATGCAGCTGCGCCTCTCCAGTGGCCACAACTTCCCACTGCAGGTGCTTGTCGTGCCGAGGATCAGATGAAGTTGTAAAGAACACATGTTGCCTTCACACACTGCTCTGCAACTTGTAGTTGGACCTTAATCGGGCGCTAATACAGCTGCTACTCTAGAGTATTTATTTTTATTTATTTATTTTATTTATTAGGGATCCCCATTAGCTGCAACCGAGCAGTTGCAACTGTTATTCCTGGGGTCCAGACAGTATGCCAAAGGTATCTTTTCACAACTAGCCGGGCTCAAGAGGGAGTAGTTGAAAACACGTCTATCTTGTGGAAGGATGCGCGCAGGGAAAGACCAAGTTATGTTCTTCTGCAGCGGGAAGGCCTCATCAGCCACAAAAACATGGGGCAGGGGTCCTTGGTGCTCTGCTCCGGGGATTGGACGGTCAGCTGTCAGATGGAGAGTGTCGCCAAGAAGTGAAGGACCAAAGGTGTAGTTGGCCAGGATCCCACAATGGCTCATCCAGCCATATCCCCCAACACAAACAGACTGTGGGCATCCACAACTACAAAAATAAGTATGGAAAAAGTTTCCTTGTAATTGTAGAACACGGATCCTTAATTGGGGGGGGGCTTTGAGAACAATGTGCTTCCCATCAAAAAGACACAAGTGTCCAAATAAATCATTAGAGAAAAGGAAAATTAGGAGTTGGTAGCTGATACACATGGAGGACAATTTTGGATTGGAAGGGTTTTTTGTAGTTGTCAAAAAAAAAAATACATCTCCTTTCAGAGTTGATGTTTGGGGAAGCAAAACCCTCCAAAGTTGATGCAGTTTCTTGATTTTCTACTCAAAGCTTCACTTGGTTAAAACCATTTTGTCTTGGTATTTGTGGTTATTTTTAAAACAGCTTTAGAGAATATTGTTTTGGTGTAGAACTCCACAGGCTTGAATCAAATTGACAACTTATACATATTGATGACAAAAGCTTACTCATGGGGCTAGTAAAAGCGAGAACTGAATTTATTGTAGGTTTGTATGTGGAGGTCATAAAATGAATTAAAAAAAAAAAAAAAAAAAAAAAGAAAGCTGGCAGACAGGCTGGGACCCAACTTGTAGGTTTTGGTAAAAGTCCTGACCAACTTCCCCAATACCAGTTTGTATGGGTGTCCTGTTCAGTCGGTCCCACAGTTCTCGTTTGATTATTTTTTTTTTCCCCCCTCTTGTCTGTCAGAATACAGGTGCTGACACCTTGTTAAGGAGTTTTGAAAGCCAAACATGTTTTCTTGTGTGATATATGTGATGACACAACTTCCAATCCATACAACGTTCAGCATTTTGACCACCATTTCAGGGTCAATCGTTTGGTAGTCCTCTACCCTGTGGTTGGTGACCAGCAAAAGGACTGTTGTCTTGAGGTGGAGCAGTGGATGGCTGAGAACTGGAGAGCCGAAAGGACACCACTGGACAGCACATTCTGATTCCCATGTTGTCACATATTGACGTTTGGTCTCATCTTCACTGTCTAAGAAATTTCCTCTTAAAAACAGAAAACCTTAAATGAAAGCAAAAAGTACACAAATAGAAGGAGAAAAGTACCACTGAATCTAAAGGCATATAAAAACAGTAATTACCTTTCAGGATCAATTCGAATCTCAGATGTTTCCTTTTAGAGTCTGACAGATGTCCTTGTTCCAGTGCCAGCAGGACTTTACTTATCTTTGCCATTTGTATTGTTCCTTCTGGTAACATATAAGACTGACGTCATGGCCCAAAAAGTCAGCAAGGTTATTCATTTTGATGTCTTTGAGGTGCAGGGCCTTAGACGTGGTTGCAGCATGTTACTTTATTTTAGTAGAAGATAGTGCCTCTGGGTGTTTTGCTCCAAAGCTTCAGGCAGTCTGATGAATGACATCTGACCCTCTGAAACAAGTTACTGTGTCTTTTCTCCCAAAACCAGAATTGTTATCAGGGACTCCCACACTTAAACCAAGTTTTTGCAAGTATCTCCTTTGATGTCACTACTCCTGGTGTGAAAAGGGTGGGTACTTCACTACCTGATCTCAGTCCGCTGGAAAAGGTTGCAGAACTTCTCTTCCAAACAAGATCCAAATCAAGGTAACTGAAGTATCTCAAAGTGTAAAGCCATGGAGGTACGTTTTGGAAACCTCTCCTTCTCTTCTATGGTTGAAAATGGTCACCACACAAGACATCCCCAAGTGTTTTTTTACTTAGTTCAACTTCCAGGACTGCTTTGTGACAAAATACTTGTGCATTTGTTTGATGTCGTCTGCAAAGGCTAGTGGAGCATTTAATTTGCCTCACTTATATTCCTGAGAGCTTGTGAAGGTTCAAGTTCTCTCCAATTTTATCTCACAGATTTGCTTAAACATTTGGACACTGTTACTATTACTTCATCTCCTAGTGCCATCTTCAAAAACAGCACTGAGATTGTCAGGAACAGGTTGAGCATAAGCACAAAATAATTGAACTTGTGATTTTCAATGTTTAAATTGATCAATATCTAATGGTTTGAGTCCCCAGACCCTCACCCCAGTAAACAAAACAGTTTTTTTAAAGAATGGTATTTTTTATGACCTGTCTAAGACAAACCTGTGCAATGATCATTGTTTAATCATCTTGAAATTACACATTTTCAAGGTGGGATGGATTATCTCAGAAACGGAGAAGTGCTCACTATCACAGATTTACACAGATTTGTGAGCAATATTTGAGAGAAATGGTTATTTTGTGTTTGTATAAAAATACTTAAGATCTTTGAGCTCATCTCATGACAAATAGGAGTGTAGGTGTTGCATTTTGTTTTGGTAAATGTAGATAAAAAGATTCAGTTCGATTTCTTAAAAATATTTTTAAAAATTTGTTTAAATTACATGAACATTTTGACATAAGTTAATAATTGTCACTTTTTACCACTAGAGGGAGTTGGTGAGTGGAATGACGCATTCTTCCTGCACTCAAATTCTCGAGGAGACTTCAGTACCACTGTGTGTCTTTAAGGGGAACATAAAAACACAGATTTTCTCCAGAAAAGTCCCCTCCTTGGAACATCAATGGAGACTTCAATGTCTGTCCCCACGATGTCCCTACAAGTCTGTGTGTTTCAAGCTCAGGTCCTCATGAGTATACAGGGACAATCACATACACACACATGGGGTGTTGTGTAAAAGTTTTAAAGGACAAGTTGTTTTAAATGGCTAACAACTGATTTAGGTTAATTCTTTCAGGCAACTAGAGGGCCTTGTCTAAGGGTTCTGTGCCTTAGTCATTTAAAAAGAGATCATAGGCCTTTACTGAGATTTTTAGAGTGACGAACCTCCCTTATAACAAAAAACATCGGAACGGGCATGCAACCAAATGCATATTCATGTTCTAAAAAACTCTTTGTTTCTGTAATGGAATGTTTGTTCTTGACACTCCAATAATACTTTCAACAAAATGAATAATTGTGAATCAAACTTTGATCCTTCAAAGCAGGATTTAAAAAAGAGCAGGTTGTTTAGATTTTTTTTCCGCCCGATCTGGAGTACAAAGGCAGGAAGGAGCTATTTTCCTAATTTCCTGATCTTATCAACAATACACAAATTCTCAATATAAGGTACTAATGTATCTGACAGTTTTGGTTGAATTATTAATGGCATATTGTGAACAATACTGCCAGAATAAGTCAAAGCTTTTACTTTTTGCTTTAGTCTACATGGTTGTGGTTTTTATGCTCATTTTTAGTCACTGACTAAGAAGTAAATGTGTTTAATTACTTATTGACAGTTTTAGTGTATCAGCTTTTACCATTTAGTCGGAGCAGATGTTAATACAAATTCATGATAAGAGTGTCATAAGTAAATTGAATGCGTTACTTCTCAGATACACACACAGCTATTTACATGTTTGAAGTATATTCATACATCAATTATAGAAGACTTACTGTATCTCACAGAGCTCACTGATTGAAATTAACTCCTGATGGACACAAAGGATTTACATACTGGACCAAAGAGTAGAAGGAACAGAGCTTGGCAGGGACCTGCCTTACCCTGGGTTTTTTTTTAAACTGTTTTTAATTATTACTATCTATAAGGTGGTAAAGCAAAATACGAAACAGATCAAAGTTGACCTGGCATAAATCTTTTCAGGCGATGCAAGAAAAACCTGATCTGGCATATGGAAAACATGTAATTACCATAGGAAAATTTCCCAATTGAAAATAAAAACCCAAACTGTCTTACTATGAGACAACAGAGGACAGGACTAAAAGAAAAAAAACAAAAACGTTTTTTTATTTGTGAGTTACATTTTCCCATAGGTGCAGGAGTTTCAACCAGTCGATATTGATAACAGAAAAGAAGCATGAAGACCAAAAGTAATAAACAGCCCAGAACTGTTGGTGAGATAATATCCACAGCTGCGGAGTGGAATTATTCCCCAACAGTGCTGTGACAAGCACAATAAAATAATACATGATTTTTCTTGTTCAAAGAGGCTGATGCATTTTGAATTCCGTCCATCTTATCTTGTTTTGATCCCAACACTACTTATCACTTGCAGCGTCTCACTAAGTAATTTTTTTTATCAACTCCAGGAGTATTTTTGCTACATTTTTCATACATCAGATACTTGAAGAAACAATATCTCTAATCTGATGCTGCAGCTATTTTTCATTTTTTGCAGTGCATTTGTAAAGATTTCAAGATAAAGCTGCATACATTCGGTTTATCTTAAAGACAACAACCCTTAGAGAGTTTTTAGATCTACCACTTCCTAAAGTACAACAGAGAGCATCAGAAGCTCACATTTGCCTCTTGATTGGATAAACATCCTTCACATTACCATTTAAAAGTTTTTCGTAGTCAGGTTGTGCCATCGATTTTATCACTCTTTTTGTCAATATATAAAAAAAAAAAAAAAAATTGTGCCAGAATTTGCTGAGTCAGCTTCATGCAGATTAATGATCCCTATGGGTGAAAAAGAAAAGACTAGACTTTCAATAGCTTAATAGGAAATAAAGGATGACAAACAACTAAAACATTGGATTATAGAAAAAATTATTTCCATTCTTCTTTTTCTCATCTCCACAACACATCTTTTTATTTGCTTGTTGGCCTTTCTTTTAACCATCTACCTGGGCGTATCTATTTTAATGTTTGTGGATTTCAAATTGCCAATGTACAGTATTTTATTCTTTGATTTCTCATTATTTAATAGGAACTATGATGTGGCATATTTGTGTTTTAATTCCCAACTTATTTTTCTTCATATGTTTAGTAAATGCACATTTTTTGGTGTTTTTTTTTAATCTTTATTATTATTATTTAATTTGTTTTTTTTACTTTGTAACTTTCTGAAAATTGAACTTGCCAAGTGGATCTTAGAGCTTGTACAAAAGGGGCAAGTAAAAAAAAAACAAAAACAAATGACAGGTAAGATGTCACAATCCATTATTAAAGACATTTGCTTTGATTCTTTTTTGCAGGAAGTGCTGCCTAAGTAAACATGACTACAAGAAAAGAAAGAAAAACAATGGAAAATGTCAAAGAAAAAACATAAAATAAATAAATAGATGGATTTTCACCTTAAGCCACGGTCACATCCACCCGTACTCATATGGGTGCTGCAGGTTTTTGGGTTGTCAGGACCGGTGGAGGTTTTAGAGAGGAGTTGCTGCATCTTAAGGGTAGTGCAGGTTTGTCTTTAATTTTCATTGAGGCTTATGTCCTTGAAGACCAACTCCAATGAAAATGGTCTTTTTTTGTGTGTTTAGCATTTTCATTATTATTTTCATAGTAGAGGAACTACATAAAAGATTTTATGATTAAAATTGCGTTTGAGTATTTCTTAATTCAAATCAGTAGCAGATGAAAACTAGATGCTTGAAAAATGCTCAGAGTAATGCAACAGCAACTAAAATGAGCAGGCCAAAGTCTGCCATTTCTACTCAAACTCTAAAGCATCCACTTGCAGTCCAATCAAACTGTTATGCCTGGTTCACACCAGACGCGAAAGCACTGCTGAGCGACGCGGGAACACTGAAGTGGCGTGAATGGAGGCTGTTTACATTTGGTGCCCTTGTTAACCTATGGTGTAGTTCACACCAGATGCGATGCAGTGATTGTTCAGCATCTGGTCTATTTTTTTGAGTGAGCCACGAGTGATCTGTATCAATTCATCAATTCTGTCAAGACACATGAGGAAAATCTGGTCAATTTTCAAATTATAAACAATTTTTCACAATAAAATACCACGATTGACAAATGTAATCATATTTTTGTATCTAAGCACACTATAGAAATTAAAGTAAACAGTGCACAGAAAAACGGATGCAAATATACTTCGAAGCAGGGGGGTAGGAGTGGCAGGTTTTTATGGCAAAAAAAAAACCTCTAAATAACAACAGCTGAGCAGAAGCGCCTGTCGACCTTTGCGGAAAAATATGTGTCTGATGTGAACTGGAGGTTAAACGGAGACTGCACGCACTCCGCCTGCTTCACAGCACCTCCGCGTCCGGGGTGAATCGGGCGTTATCGTCTTAATTTCACTTCCCTCGACTGAGCTGGTGTCTGGCTCTAAACTGTATGGCTGCATAGCTGCAATATTGCTTGCCGTTTTTTTTTTTTTTTTTTTTTTTGCTATGCAAACGTTAGCTTGGGGTTGTGAGATCCTACAAGAGTGTAAACAAAGGGCTGATTAGCAGAGCCAACTTCCGCATCAATTGTCCTGCTCACAACTCTAAATCGTATTTCTAATAAGCTGTAGACCATGTCTTAAAAAATGACATAGGGTTTTTGATTTTGGCTACAAACTGTATAATCATAATTAAAAGACCACAGGGAACGATTTTACAATTAAATTAATTATAGTTGGAGTGGGACTTTTCAGGGAGGTCATAGAAATGGAACATACAATGTGTGGGAAATGTTTTGTGAAGTATTTGTTTGAGTTATGCAGTCATATAATGCCCTTACACCCTGCTTTAGCTACCGAAAGGTGAAGGTGAGTCTACACCTGTCTTACAGTCCATTGCAGGAGGTTTTTCAACTTAATTTCTCGCTCTTTTGAGTCCTGAAATCCCACCATTTCTGGAAAGCTTATACCAAAACATTTCAATTGAAAGAAAATTGTGACGTTAAAGCCCGTTTCAAATTGTGATAATGGGTATTTGATAGAGTGATACTAAGCAGGTGCCCTAGTTAACCTCTTTAGCATTTCTGACATGCAGTGAAAAGTCCTAACCACATTCTAACTCTACACTGACATGCTGACCTGCAGGGTCAAACGCTTCTGCTGTGACGTTGCTTTGCTAACCTTTGCAGCTACTGTGCCGGCCTCACATTTACATAATCCATAATTTATTCACTCACTTCATCCCTGGTGAGTTATTGTGCTTGTATCTCTGGTTTTCTTTGATAATTTGGTCTAGTATAACCTCGAATTATTGCAGATTTAACCCTGATGACACAAACATTTTTAAGTCAACTCATCCATCCTTAACGGCTAACCATATTTGTTTCCAGTTTGTTCATTCTGTTTCAGAAACAGCTTCCATGCACCAATTAAAGATGCCCTCTACAGTCAAAGCTGCTACAATGACACAAAGTCTGCATATGTTTACCTATTTTACTTTTACAAAGGATATTTGTGACATTCAAGCCTGATTTGAAAAATGTAAAAATCTAGAGTGGGATATAAGAAGAGTAGGATATATATAAAAAAAATAACTTTGGATGACAAAAAACTAGTTAAGTGGGAGTGATATCAAAATATACATATATATTATTTTTTACACCATAATTATCAAAAAACTTCTGTAAACGAATGTAATAATTATGCACTCACATGATTATCTTTAGCATTCCACAAAATTTTCCGGTGCATTAAAAAAAACATTTTAGGGATAATTATTTAGCAGATTTGTTTAGGTATAAATTATTTGTAATCTGTTTTTTGCATCAGCTTTCAAGCCTTTGTCTCCTCAATTTAAAATGTCTCATGTCGTTCTGTTTAACCTGAAAAATGGATCACAATTAAAATGAGGAAAGTGAGTGGTAACTTTGGAATCTTATTTTTGTTTTTTCACTGTATTATCAGTTACGTTTCTTCTTCTTTTTTTTTTTTTTTTTTACCAGCAGGACATACCTCCCGAGAGGCCTTCTGCATGATACCACTTTTCTTTATCTCTTGTGCTCAGGGAGGAGGATTTCACACGGTTGCAGAGCTTCACTCTTTTGGTTCTTTTGTATTCGGATTACAAACTGTGTCTAAAATTCTTACTAATACATTGAAATACTGTTTAGTTTCAATTTTTATTGAGAAATACACCTATTTCTGATAGGCAGACAATAGATGACCTCCCTGACCTCTCCACCATGACAAAGATTACAGAGCTGTCAAAGGACACCAGGAACAAGATTTTACACAAAGACGAGACTGAAATATTGAACAAGCAACTTAAAGAAAAGAGATCAGCTGTTGAAATAATCAATCAAAAATATAAGAAAAACAAGATCACTGACAATCTCCACCTGGAGCTCCATGGAAGATCTTATCTGGTGGGGTACGAATGATCTTGAGAATAGCGAGGAAATGAATAAAAGAGGATAACTGGTCCATGACTTCGGCCTTAGTTTTGTATAACATCCTTAACAGTGTTTGGAAGAGGAAGAATTCTGAGTTTCATCTAGTGAAAAATATACACACTGCAAAGCATGAGGGTGGAAACATCATGCTTTGGGGCTGCTTTTCTGCAAAGGACGACAGATCTGTGTAAAGAAAATATGAATGGTACAATGATACTGTCCTTCAGTTGGGGAGGGCATCGATAAACGTAGATCTTCCAATATGATGTTGATCCCAAACACATCGCCCAGCAATCAAGAAGTGGCTACGTAAAAAACATTTTAAGATTATGGGATGGTCTGATCCTGGTCTTCGGGGGGACACTGTCATGCATGTTCTCTATGCTGACCTGCTAAAGCACTCTAGAGTCAGCTCATCATCAAGTTCTCAAAAGCCTGAGCTTTGAGCAAACTATGGTGGGTAGGATTGAAAAAATGCAAGACATTGTTCCCTGAGGAGCAAGGTTGTGAAGCACTGGCCTAGCTAGTCTCTAGATCTCCACCTCAATCATAGAAAATCTGTGAAGAGAGTTGTCCATTGACACTAATAACATCACTGTTCTTGAGAAGATCTGCATAGAAGAATGGACTAAAGCAGCAGTTAAGCCTGCTGAAAGGGATGTTTTATTGACCAGGAAATTTGTTTTAGCACATTCATAGTAATAAATACTGTAAAAGCCATATGATGTGATTTCCTGTAACTTTGATAAACATTGCAGCTTTTTAAATGAGACAGCTTGAAGAATCAGTGACTGCTTAATACATTTTTGCCCCACCGTGTTATATCTCACTACCAATTCTTCTTTTGATCTATTGTAAAAGCTTCCTTAGTGGTCTTTTATGATTATTAGCCAAAAACAAAAAAACTGTTGTTTCTAGGACAAAGTTTGTGCAGAACCGCAGTAATTCATTGGAAATTTGACTCTGGACTGTCGGTGCAGGGTGAACCTGCTCTCACTTCCCATCATCCCTTTGCTTATACACTCACTAGCTTACAGCCCTCACACCCCCAACCTGACATTACCTGTTCAACAAAAATGGCGAACAATATTGGTGCTATCCAGCCGTACAGTTTTGACCCAGATGCCAGCTTAGATGATTAAATGGATGTAGTCGTCTACAAGTGGATGTATCAGGATGGGGTGGAGCAGGAAGCTTGTGGCCTGCCGACAGTAGCAACTATGTCACTGCTACAAGCATTTTTTTTTCATTTAATCCTTATTCACAATGACTTGAAATACTCAGAAATGTAATTTTAAGCTTAATTTATCTATAAATGTCCTCCATCATTAGAAAAATGTCCCAAGAACATATTAAAAACACCAAAAACACAATTTTCATCAGAGTGAGTCCTTAATAGTCAGGCAGGAAAGTGTTTAGGGGTGTGATGTTAGAGGCAAAGAGCCAAACTCTAATTCGAACAATTTATAATCAGTTGGATCATCCTGAGATGAACCACCTCATATAATAACACACAGTAGCAAAAAAGTTTAGTCCATAAAATAAATCGCTAGAGCTGTAATATGTAAAACTTTGTAAAAAAAAAAAATCCAATTAGGTAACTGTGGTTTCCTCCCTCTGCTCCTGTGTTCATCCCGTTCTCTTTCATCCTTGTCTACTCCTGTATATTTTCCTCTTTCTCATCCTCAGATCTTTAGCACCCGGCGAGGTGACAGATTAGCAGGTAAGAGGCTCGCCCACACCTCCCTTTAATTGGAATCCACTGAGCTGCATCAGCCTTAGCCTGTGGTGAGCACAGAAAGGAGAGCAGTTGTGGTTCAGAATTTGTCCCTATGACTGACCATATCATCACAAATGTCTGCTTAGAAGGGAACAAACCTTTAGATCGTGCAAAGGCAGTATAGAAAAATGAAGAAAATATATCACCTTACAAAATAAAAGCAGATAGAGGTTCAGTTTTGGTCTCATTTGCGAGGGGGTTTGGGGAGTTGTAGGTATTGTGTAAGTGGGGTGTGGGTGTGTGTGTGTGTGTGTGTGGGTGAAGGTTTTTGTTTTGGAGTTGAAAACTCTTTTTACATTTGGAGCGGCTGTGCTGCAGAGGTAAAGCGGCCTACCTCTGATCGAAAGATTGCAAGTTTGGTTCCTATCTTGCTCACCCATGTGTCCAAGACACTGAACCCACATTGTTCCTGGTGGTTATAGGTGGGCGCCAGTAAAGCTTTCATCCGTGTATAAATGTATGTGTGAATGGACTTGTGACTGCGCTAAGTACTATGAGCCTTCTAAGAAGGTAGTAAAGCGCTAAATAAGTATACAGCACTTACCATTTACTATGTAAAGGATTTTGTATAAAGAGCTCCATAAACAAAAGTTGAGCTGCTATTAGATTATCTCAGAAGCAGAGCTACTAGATATTAGAAGCGATGATTGTGAAAATTCAGAGCTGTTCACTGACGGGGATCCGGTGGATATTGTACTACTCTTGGTCAAAGAAGGAGAGGAAAGGCTAGTTCGTAGGAAGAGATAGAACAGGAGAGTCATGAGTGCTGGACTGAAAATAGGGACAATGAATGTTGGAACAATGATGGGAAAAAGGTAGAGATTGACATGATTGGCAATTGACATGTTTGTGCAAGACACAAAGATGATGGGCAAGTTTGGTATTCTGGAGAGAAAAGTAGAAGGACAGATGGTGGTTGAGTTTGCAAAAAAAAAAAAAAAAAAAAAAGGAACATTTTCTTTGAGAATCCAGAGGATTGCAAAGCAGAGTAGATGGTAGGTGAGTGTTTCCAGTCAGTATAGGATGGTAGTGTGTAGGATGACTCTGGTGATGAAGAGAATGAAGAAAAAAAGGGCAAAGACAGTGGTGGAAATTGTAATTGAAGAATGTTGCATGAGTTTCAAGAAACAGTTGAAACAGGCTCCGGTTGGTCAGAAGATGCTCCCAGATAACTGGATAACCATAGATAATGTGATATTAAGTGTCCAGGGCAGGGATGTCCAAAGTCAGTCCTCAAGGGTCGGCCTCCTGCTTGTTTTGTCAGAAATCCTGCCTTATCTGCTGCTGATTACCTGGATCGGGTGTGTTTGGCCAACGTGGAGTTTCACTGCCAGGCTGATTGGAAAACATAAAGGACACCGACCCTCAAGGACTGACTCTAGACACCCCTGATCTAGGGTCAACAGTACAGAGTAATGAAGAGTGTGGAAAAAAGTGCAGGCAGGTTGGAGTGGGTGGAGAAAAATGTCAGGCTTGATGTTTGATAGAAGAGTTTCAGCTCAAATTAAAGAAAAGGTGTACAAGACTGTGGTGAGACCAGCCATGTTGTTCAGCCTAGAGACCCTGAAGAAAAGACAGGAAGCAGAGCTGGGGGAAGCATAGATGAAAATGGTGAAATTCTCTTTAGGGGGGTAAACAGGACGGATAGGATCAAGAATGAATACATCAGAGGAACAGCACACGTTAGAGAGTTTAGACATAAAGTCAGAGAGGACAGACTGACATTGTTCAGACATATTCAGAGGAGAGACTGTGAATATATTGGTGGAAGAATGCTGAGTCTAGAGCTGCAGGAAAGACGTCTAGACTAGACGAAGACAAAGAGGGGGTTTATGGATGCAAGGAACAAAGACGTGGATGAAGTTGATTCGCTGTGGCGACCCATGAAGGGAAAAGCCTACAGAAGGAGAGGACATATCAAGACAGTGGCTCAGGTGGTAGAGCAGGTCGGCCAACGATTGAAGGATTGGAGGTTCGATTCCCGCTCCTGCCAGTCAACTGTCGTTGTGTCCTTGGGCAAGGCACTCAACCCTCCTTGCCTCCAGTGTGGCTCCACTGGTGTGTGAATGTGTACGGATGTCCCGGTGAGAGGGCCTAGTCAGACTGCCGCAGGGCAGCTGTGGCTACATCAGTAGCTTACCATCACCAAGTATGAATGATGATGGAAATATATATATTGTAAGGGCTTTGAGTGCCTGGAAAAGCGCACATAAATCTAATCCACTATTATCAAGAAGACTAAGCTTAAACTTGCATTTCTCAGCATTTCTTTCTTAAAATTGCTAGTAATAAGGAGCAAATGAAAAAACACTGAAAAGGTATATAGATCTGATGTAGAAACTAGAATTGACAAGCCACAAGATCCCTGCTTTGCTCCATTCTGATGCATACACTTGCAGACAACTAGATCCACGTATGTCTTTTTCTTCATTCTAGCTGGCATCTGGCTCAAAATTGTACAGCTAGATAGCTCCAATATTGGTAGTCATTTTTGTTGCACTGATAATATTAGGAGTGTGAGGGGCTGTAAGCTAGTGGGAGAACATGTACCAAATTAATAATGGGAAATGGGGCCGGGTTTACTCCAAACCAACAGTCCCGCCCACAACTCAGTTTCTGCAGAGTGGCAGTAGTTCATTAGAAATTTACTTCTATGTCCTTTTTTCAAATTTAGGTTATAATCATGATTAAAACTCCACTGGGAATGATTTTACAATAGATCAATAGATGATCAGAGTGGAGCTTTAAATACAGAACAGCAGGTAATGTTTTTTTTCTTTCCTACCAGACTGCAGAAGACAAGCAACAAGGTTTTTTGTTGTTTATTTTGTATGAGTGAAAACAGAAGCAGTTAAAAAAAGCACAGTCCCTGCTGTTAGTGAGCAGATAGAAATATCTGTTCACTTACACACCCCGAGACTCTCCAAGGAGTGCTGAAATAGATGAGAAAAGGATCTATGGTGAGCCCAGAGGACTGGATAAATATTGACCTGAATGAATGAGGCCTGTCACAGTACATAAAAAGGTTTGCATGCACATCCACAGACACGCTTCTGGTTTAATCAACACCCATGCCCTGGAAGGACCTCACAGTGAATAAACTGTACTTGCACTCTCAACTCCTCAGCCACACATTGAAAGAAAAAAAAATTACCAAAACCAGCATCAATATTAATGGATTTTCAGTGGAAGGATTTTGAAAACTCAGTGGGAACTGTGTGCTTAGCTGAATTGTTATTTTCAATGTGACAGTGTAAGCATTCTATTACCGCTTTCCATTGTTTCTTTAAATTTTCCCCCCTTTTTTTTTTTTAAGAGTTTTTCCTTGCAGAAATATAGTATAAAAGTTTATAAAGTGGTGCATTAAGGGGTAATTGTTGAGACAATGCCTTTGATTTAGAAAAGGTTTGTGCTTCAAATGTATTTTCAACAGCAGATATGAAAAAAAAACACTTTATATGCAAGATCCAACATCCCAGCTTTAGGAAGGACCAATATTTGTGCCGTATTATAAAATGTCTTTATTCATTCTGCATGACATTTAAGAGAAATTCCCCAGACTTTTTAAGCACAAGACCTTCATCAGGAAAGGCCTGCTGATAACTCCTGTGTTCTAGTTTAAACCTAAACCGTAATCCCCTTGTGTTATGCTTCGGATTGCTTCTCTGGTTTAATGCACAATTTTTATTCCAAAAAAGTTTAACTTTTAAAGTTGTAAAAGTTGTGTATTCACGCTGGAATTGTGCAGGAGAGTTTGAACAAAAGTTAAATTGCACCATGGAGAAGGTAAAAATCTGCAGGTCTTATTCATAAAATCATCAAAGCCCTTGATTTGATGTTCTGTCACGTGTGTGATGATTGATAGTAGGTTTTTTTTTAATGCTTGGGAGTGATTGGGGGATTGTGGGGCAGGGGGTGCTGGGGATGGGAGGGGTCGGGCTTGTGTTGGCTGGATACTGACACCTCAGCCAAAGGGGTATATAAAAGGGTATGAGGGGTTTGTCTTATGATATTATTGCATGTGTGAGGAATGATGCTTTTGTTAGTTTTTTATACTATGTACTGCACCTTGGGGTGGTTCTTTAAATTTGAAGTTACTTTCAAAAAGCAATTAATTTGAATTAAACATATTCTAAATCAAATATGCATGTAGAATTACGGTATTATTCAAAATAGGAAGTTCTAGCTAAGATCATTTCAAAAACACATTTAATAGTACCGGATTGGACCACTTTTTGTCTTCAGAACTGTCTTAATCCTTCAATAGATAGGTTCAACAAGGTACTGGAAACATTCCTCAGAGGGTTTGGTCCATATTGACATGACAGCATCACACAGTTGCGACAGATTTGTCGGCTGCACATCCATGATGACAATCTCCCGCTCAACCACTTCCCAAAGGGGCTCTATCGGATTGAGGTAATTAGAGTTCAGTGAGCTCATCATGTTCTAGCAACCAGTCTGAGATGATTCCAGCTTTATGACATGGCGCCTTATCCTTCTGGAAGTAGCATCAGAAGATGTTATACTGTGGTCATAAAGGGATGGACATGGTCAGTAACAATACTCAGGTAGACTGTGGCGCTATAATGATGCTCAATTGGTATTAAGGGGACCACAGTGTGCCAAGAAAATATCCCACACATCATTGCACTACCGCCACCAGCCTGAACCCTGGAAACAAGGCAGGATGGATCAACGCTGTCATGTTGATGTCAAATCAGACAAAGTTTTTCCAATCTTCTATTGTCCAGTTTTGGTGATCCAGTGTGAATTGTAGCCTCAGTTTCCTGTTCTTAGTAGTGGCACCTGGTGTGGTTTTCTGCTGCTGTATCTGTTGGAGAGGTGATATTCTTCTCAGACATTCGACTGTTGGTGTGCATGTGAAGTCATTATCTTAACTTGGTACTAGACAGGTACACAAACAAATAAGGAAAAATGTTCAAAACTCAATATTTTTAAGCATTTGTAATATCTCTAAGAGAGAGATACCAAGGAAACAAAGAAATTCCACACCAGCAACTGACCCTAAAGTACAGTATAGGTAGAACATTATAGGTTTTTTAATGCATAAAATGTGAGAAAAAATTATATAAAGCAAAAAATCCATAGCTCCTTTGAGAGAATGGTATGTGGTTCACAGCAACAAAAGCCTCATCTGCATTTTTCCATTTTTATTTCTCAGCCTCTAAGAGCACACTAAGATATATTGATGAATATAAAAAAAGACCATTATTATTGTGATGCCAGTTCTTAGGTAGAAGCACGTACAGCTACAACTTATTTTTTTGCCTTGAAAGTATTTCTCATGCTTTCTCAGTCATTTGAGGTTAAGAGGACATTTATTAAGGTTTCATCTAAAAACGTATTAAAAATAAGACTTTATTTGAGTGAACAAACACCTTAAAACTATTCCGAAAGACAAAACATTACGGTTGAAAGCTTTCCATTAGAGCCAGACAGGATTTCTTTAAATTTAACAGAAGAGACTGAATAATATTTGGTTATTCTACATTCAGAGACAGAGGAAGGGTTTTGTACCACATTTTATTTCAAATCCATAATTAATGAAGGAAGCCCAAAAGCAAACCTATATACATAGAATTAAAATGTTTTCATTCTGCTTTTGCAAAGAAAAGGTTTGAAAAGTTGAGTGTCATTTGTAAAGCACATTTTTAAACATTTCTCACCAAACTTTTGGCTTTCAAGTGGACTTCTGATGCAAAAAATGAAGAAAAAAGATTATTTTGCATGATTTTTTTTTGTTTGTTTTAATGAAGATCTTTAATAGGATGCCTTCACTGAAGCGTTTGTATCACCCGTCATGTCGACTTTTCCTTGGTTTCTTCCACTTCCTGACTCTCTCTGGTTTTATAGTGCTGATCCGGCAGATTTCTTAGCTTCTCAGCAGCCTTAAAAAGAACACAACACAACTAAACATCTTTATTTTTTTTAGCAACCCAGAAAATGACTGATTCCCCCTCCCCATACTTTTTAATAGGTGTTTTAGTTAAACTATATTATGAAAGATCGGTTAAATTTATGCTTTTACTGCTACTTAAATACCAGGAGTATTTATAAAACATACATTTCTACATTCTGATAAATGTTTGAATTGGTTAATGTGAGCAAAACTTGTAAAAAAATGGAATTATAAGGAGATTTTTGCTAAAAGTAGATAAACTTCTGTGGAAACATCTGTGTTACCTGTTCAGGAGTGAGGTCCCTTTGCTCCTGGGCAAGCATCTCATAGCCCACCATAAACTTCTTAACCGTGGCTGAACGCAGGAGAGGCGGGTAGTAATGAGCGTGAAGCTGCCAGTGGGAGTTATCCTCTTTCAAATGGGGGCCAGTTGGCGCTCCTGAAAATGGAAATCGAGCAAAAAGAGACACGATGATGAAACATGAAAGACTGATGGCAGTGAATTAGTACAGGGAGTCCCGATCAGGTTTTGTAGCCTCGCTATGACTCCTCGTTGAGTGTCCGCTGATAAAGAGTCCTGATCCAAACCTTTTCCTTAAATAATTTATAAATGCAATAAACAGATCCAAGTTTCCCTCTATTTTTATTCTATTCACTTTGTTTTATCATTTAACACGACACAGCACTTCTGTAAAGTGGCTTGAACAATCAAAATGTGCAAGCAGCAGTTAACTAGTCAAAATAAGGGATTATAAGTTATGTAATAAAGTTTGGCGACTGTAGCTTTAGGATTTTCAGAACTACTAAACACTTTTGATCATATGTGATCACATATATTGATCATCCCATATAAAAGTGAAACTGAACACATTGGCCTTAAGGTTATTTTAGACTGAGTTATCAGACCCTGTATTTTCAGATCACTGCTTAAGTGGTCAGTCAAAACGTGTTTTTTGCTAAAACTTTTTTTTTTTTTAATAAATCGAGTAAATATTGACTTTTTAGTGCCCATCCTCACCTAAATGTTCAGCCAATTTTGTTTAATTTGCATGATTACATCCAGTTTAAGGGTCATTCACATGGAATCACAACTGGAGATGCATTCTTACAAATGTAAGAGAATTATCAAAAATGTTGTTGTTTTGATTGTACTCCAATAACAATAAGGCAAAAAGAAAGGCAGAAAGTATCATATTTTTCTAAAAGCTGTTCAGAAAATGTCCCCTGAAGAGAAAACCGTTTTTCTATTAAGTCATTCTCCTCACTATGGGAGCTAATCAGGCGCAGATAAAGATGACAGGAGGGTGACAAACTAATGGATGAGAAATAGAAAGGCAGATGAAGAAAAAAAGCCTGAAGAGAAAAAAGGAGATTAAAAAAATTAATACAGATAGATGTTCCTATTAGAGGACAATTACAGAGTTTTAAATTGTCTTTGGGTTTGTTTGTACCGATGCCTGTGAGTCAGTGAACCAGCATGTGATGCTTCAGTTAAATAGATGTCCCTGAAAAAGGGACCACCAGTTGTTCATCCATGTCACATAGCAGTTTTCCATACAATTTTATACTATCAATGCGGCCTCAGCATAGCTAACTTCATTTAAGCATTAAAGTCTCTTAATGCATCTTTGCTTATCGACTTGTATTTTTCATGTATTGGTTTCACGTATTTTGGTTTCATTTATTTAATATACTTTCACAACCACATTGAAAGTTTGCTTGCAGTGTTTGAAAAAAGAGAAATGATCTTTGTGTTTATAGATGCAACTGACAAAAAAAAAAAAAAATCACATATCGACCATGTTGTTCAGACAATAAGTCGCTCCGAAGTACATATCACATTTTTGAGAGAATTTTAATCATAAAAAACAAGAACGGGTATTTCATTTTAAATGGAAAATCTCTATAATAACGGAACAGATAACACAAATAGACTGAATCTATGCACTAGGGGTGTGTATTGGCAAGAGTTTGGCGATATGACGCGTGTCCCGATACAGGTCTTTTAATAGGATCTGTATCAAAATATATCCCAAGACTGTACCAGAACAATTTTTCATGTTTTTTTTTTTTTTTAAAAAAGAGTATGAGTTAGAAAAAAAAAACTATCTAAATACTAATATGTCTTTCATTGTAAAAAAATAAATAAATAAAAAATTTGAAATTCATTTTATTTAATGATCACAGCATTAAGCCCTTGTCAGCATTTTAATATTGATACACGAATCGTCATACAAAATATGGATTGTCATATACAGTCAATAAGGTCACTCCTCTGTTTTATGTACATGTTCCTTAGATTTTTGTGATAGCTTAAGAAGAAGAATGTATTTAATATTACCATTGATTATTTACAAAATCCAGGTAATGAGCAAAAAAACACCCCTCTACATATATTTCTGTACTAAAGACATTAAATAAGAGAGAGCTGGCTTAAACGGTCTGAGATTACATATATGAAGCAAACATTGTCCTCTTAAAATGTTTAATGCGTAGCCATAATATGACCAGCCTTGAAGAAATAAAAGAGAATAGAGATTAAAGCTAAGCTGAACACGAGATCACCAGAGGCAAGTTAAATACAAGATTTTCTTTTCAATCTTTAAGCTAGAAAAAAGATAAAACATGATCATGTCTCCATTTTCCTTCAGTATTTTTTTTTACATTTAACTCTGTTTATGATCTTCATTGTTTTAACAAGTTCAGAGAATTCAATGGATGAAGTCTGAAAATTTGACAACTTTGTCTGTATCTGCAACCACTAATGGACCATAGTTTTTTGATCTGACATGCCTCTCCTCTGTGAACTAGTGAAGGAAAATGAATTGAAATGAGGAGAGGATTTTATGTCCACACCAGTGACCGCCCCTCTCATGATCATAGAGGGCGTCACCGCAGGATTCCCCCTGATCAAAAGCAAGCGGCTCGACCACGGGGATCCCACTGCAACAACCAAAGCGAGAAGGCTTAATGACTGGTGTGGAGGATCCCCCAGGAAAAGACTAGAATTAAAACAAAATGTACGAAGAATAAAATACAGAATAAAAAAGAAACCTTGAGGCAACAAAAACAAGTAGATTTAAATAAGAAAATGTAACTTGAATTTAGCCCCAGATGTGATCCTCCAGAATGCAGCATGTCATTTACGAGGCTGCTACTGGAAAACGAAAAGCCTTGTGAGTGAAAAACCTTTTGGCTTAAATTGTTTTATATTGATTTGATGTTATTTTTTGTTAAAATCGTGGAATACCGCTTAATATACCACCAAACAAAAAATTCATTATTTGGAGAGGTCCACACCATGCAGATGTACTTTTTAAAGCCTTCAACTGTCTGCTTAACCAAATGTTAAGTGGTTTAGCATATTTAGAAAATGTATTTTTAAAAACATTGATTGTGTCTATTATTCCCGCAAGGCAATAAACAGAAAAAAAAAAAATCAGTTATTGATTTTTGTTCTTGGTTGGGTTATCAAAGGGTAAAGAGAGATCCAAGTGTTGTCATCAGTACTTGTGCTGTGATAAGCTCGGCAGACTAGTGCTGTGTTGTCAAGCACAGTAGGGTTTTTGTCTCACCATGTAATGAATTTTGTTTTTTCCAGACAACAGAGCAGCTGTAAAGGGTTTTGTTTGCTCGCGTTCCTTTCCCTTTGAGCTTTTCAAACAAAGCTTGGTGATGCTGGAATTATCAACCAGTTGTTGCTTAAACAGGGGAGCGTTCCAACAATACCTGGCAGAGAGTCTACAGGGCACCACGTAAGTCTGATGTGTGTCTGTAAATGCAGCCTTTTGTATATAAATACAATGTTAAAAGAAAGTCGTGGGAAAGTTTAGCTTCTTGGCTACTTGTCTGAGGACAACTCATAACTGCAGCACCATCATCAATGCAGATTAAGCTAAGACTTCTGACACAGTAGCCAAAGTATAGGCTGCTCTGATCATAGTTACACAGACAGTAGAAGTAGTGGGGTTTTTTTGTTCATGGTTAACTTAACCAAACATTGTTTAGCTCCTTTTTCCTTTTCTGTCTATGTTCATTGTGTAGTTGAACACATTAAACCTGAAGAGTAAAGCCAAAGATAACCAACATTTAACTGTTGATATTGTCATGCCTATGAAATATTTACAAATTAGGACCTTAAGGAGGAGGGGCATCACCCAAAACAGACTTTTGAAGAGAGAAATATGAAGAAGTGTCATCACACCTTTGCCTTATGCTGGTATGCCAGTATACAGTTTATTATAGGATTAAATAACCTTAAAGGTGCATAGTATTGCCTCATTGATTATACAGTGTTCCTTTGTTTATTGTGCGGGATGTGTTCCACGAATCCGCGAAGGATTTAAGGTTTTAAGGCTGTTCAAACCCTCACTAAACACTTTTCTCAGACAAACATGAACATTTTCCCACTTTTCTCTCTCGCTTAAGCTCACACAGATCAAACCTTCTTTAAAAAACAGTATCACCAAAGAAACCAAAGATCTGATCACTATTGAAGATTTATATCAGTTTGTCAAACTCAAGTCATTCTTTACAGGAGACATGGCTCCGAGGAGATTGATTGATTGTCTATTTAGCCAATGATGATGCAGAATACAGCCCAATGTAAAAAAAAAAATAAAAAATAAAAAAACACTGCAAAATTGCACAGAAAAAAAAAATCCACAAAACAGCTTGATTGTGAAAGGAACACATCAACAAAAAACCCCCAATAAATTAGTGAAACAAATGTATTTAGTATTGTACATTAACAAAACACAGAATAAAAGGTAAAACACCACAGGGTGACGTTGTTTACTGGGAGTCAAACCACACTTATTGTGTATGTTTCAGAGCCAGACTGCTTGAGCTTTTTGACCTTAATGACATTGTCCGGGTATAGTTTTATTTTTTTTTGAGCAGATCCAACTGGTTTACAATTCTGGTACCTGGATTTAGCTCAGAGCCTTGGATGCACCCTTTGAGCACAAGAACTAGATCCCCAGGCCTCATTTGTGAATTTTCAGATGCAAAAATCAAACTGTCAGAAGTGCTGTTTTACATATGAGAAAACTTTCTTTAGCCTCAAACATTTCCATGCGTCTGAGGAGGCAGAGAAGTGGTGATGCATTAGGGATGAGTGTGACATCAAAGACAAGAGGTTGCCATGCAATTCATTAAATTGAGATTACCGAAATAGAGGATAGACCCAACACGTACAAAATGCATGCTGGAACTTAAATTACTGGTACTATCACATTTAGGAGATACTCGTGTTCGTGTTGCAGCATGACAAAGACTTCTGGTCCTTTTACTGTGGGAGTTAAGACACTGATGAGGCATGAGGAGGCAGAAAATCGTGATAATCTAACCTTGTGAAAGCATGTCTCGTGCTGTATGTAGATGCTGAAAACACTAAACGCTAAATTAAAAAGAAAAAAAAAAATCTAGATTAAGACATTGTGGTACAGAAGCACATTAGAGAAAATGATATGGCTATGAAAAGGGTGGAAGAATCCCCATTTTTTATTACTTGTGCTGTAAAAGAAAGGAGGATATCAAGTGTGAAGAAAAAAAGGAACAAGAGGAGATTTGGAGAATTAAAACTCTATGAGGTGTGACTGTCACAAAAACTTAAACAAGGTGCAACAGAATTTTAGAGCAGCTCTTTTTATGATCCTCTTATCTCTGGTTAACTTGATATACCGCTAAAAGTATATTAAAATACTAACAGTAAAAAGACTTTATCGAATTATTCCCATTCCCTTTAATACTGTTGGGGGGGCACTTTTAGATTCCACAGTTTTCAGTGAAATGACTTTCATTTTGTAGCAAAACAGTAGATTTTTTGTAATATCCGCACAATGGGGCACACTTGAAAGCCTTAATTAAAAAAAAAAAATAACAGTGCACCATATAATTTGGAGCGCTTATGGATTCATTAATTCTGGTAGTGCTTATTGATGTCAGGGCAGTTCTGAGAGGGACAAAATGCTCTGTCAAAGTGTCAGTCTGTTCTATTAAGAATTTCAAACAAGTTTGGGTGTTGTTTTAAACATCTTAACGTAAGTAAAGGTTGGAAGTCTGTTATATTAAGAAAACTACTTTTAGTAATTTTTTTGTTGTTGTAATTTGATCTTTTAATGTGACACAATGTCATGAATTAAAATGAAAATATCTATAAATTAGGCTTTTTACAGCAATTATTAGATTGAAAAAAGATTAATTAATCGCACAAAAAAATTAATCACATGACAGCACTACAGAAAATACAGGTTATGTTTTTTAACCAGTACAAAATGTTATAAGTCAAAATAATTAACTTATATTATAATTATAAGTTATAAGTATATAATTTATAAAATCACTTAATAACTTATAAAATTCATCTTAAAAAGTCTGAAATGCTCATTTCATTTTTAAGTCTTTTAATTTTAAAAACCTTAAGCCTCCTTTAATCATTTCAGGTCTTACCGTGCCAGCCCATAGAGTAGGGAAAAGATACTTCAAACAGATTGTCATATTTGGTCAACAGCTGCTTCATAATATCTGCCAGACCTGTAAAACAGACAAAGATAAAATGAAACAGCCTTAGGGAGGTGGACAGACAGATAAAATTAAATATAGTGTGACTTGAGGAACTCAAATTTCATAAGTGAAAATAAATAAATAAAAAGTGTAAGAGAAGCTGTCATAAAAAAAGTATTGAAAATGTCTTTTTTTTTCTTTTTCAAATTAATTTATATCACACTTAAACAACAGGAGGTGGCAACTTTATTTTTAATATTGAGTTAAATATGATACCTCAGCATAATATAATATAATTATTTAATGTTATTTTGATTACAGAAAATATGTCTAAAGTATTAAAGTATCTATGAAACTCCTTCCATTTTCATCTCTAGCTTTTTCTTGATCAAAATCACCGGGTTGGTGGAGCCTACCACCCACTATCCAGCTACTGTCCGGAGAAGATAGGGTACACCCTGGACAGCTTGCCAGTACATTTCAGGGCCACACAAAAACAGACAACTTAAATCATACCTAGATGACAAATTAGAAACACCAATTAACACATTAAGAATGTTTGTGGACTATGGGGGGAACGAGGAAACGAACTGGGGCCTTCTCGAGTTCACCGCCTTTCTTTAAATGCACATCAAATTCCCTGCTCAACACCAAAAGTGCGTTCAGAAACTCCCAGACGTGTGTGGGAGGAGCTACTGTCCGAGGTTTATATTCTCATTGCTACATGGGAGCATTGACTTTTATATCTAATTTATAATACATAGAATACACAAATGACATTGAAAGATCAGTTTTACTTATTTAGAAAAGCTCTACAAAAGCATCTGCATACGACTCCATGTCTGAGTTCATGAGATTTCCCTAGAACAATGAGATGCACAGTCTAGGAACTGCGTCTTAATGGCGTCCACTTTCAGTGGTACTTCCATCTATTTGTGGTCAAGTTTGATGACTTGCTGACCTGCATCAGTCAGAGGATGGAATACTTTAAAAT
>NC_050523.1:18158425-18200119 GCF_002922805.2 Oryzias melastigma | reverse complement strand
CCATGTTGGTTTTGGACTTTAACTGCTGATCGTTTGATTATTTGATTTTTGACGTCATCAACATGTCATGGGCTAAAGCTGAGTACCTGATTGGTTAACATTTGTCTTCTTCGCCAAAGTTCAGATATTTGATCTCTGCGCCGCAATGACCGAAACGTGCTGCTGCCAGACTCCGCCCCAGGACCTCTGAGGGCATCTGTACATTCACTTAATATTGTAATATTGAAACTGGATGCCTCTGATGTGCAAATCTCATTCAGTGTGAATGCACCTTTACATGTAGAATATAAATATATATATATATATAGATATATATACAAAACTGAAGAAAGAGGCTGAATTCTTGTGTCCAAAGTGTCATTTAGAGATTAAGGTGAGATTTATAGATACATTCATCTAAAGATGTTTAGAAGATTTTGCTGAATTCAACTTTTTTGAATTTTGAAAACTGACAAACTATTTTATGTTTTGAATTGCTCATTTTAAATTTTACTTAAGCAAAATATATTAGAAAAGAGGTATAAAATACTTACACTATGTTAAACACTTTATGTAACAAAACCTTTCTTAAAAAGCAGGTAATTGACAATAATACAGAATTTCAGGGAAACATTTATAAGGTTTTTTACATCTGCGGACTAAGGATGTAAAACTTAGTCTGTTAAAGAGTCCAAAGTGAAATGTTTGGGAGCCTCTGACAGTGCTGTGAATGAACATCAGAAATCAAAGCAGCAGGTTCTTCATTGACTGGAGTCACCTTAGAGCGATCTTAATTGCCTTGTTGTTCTTCAAGTCACTCACTCTATCATCATCTTTGCACACACAAGTAAACACTTACCCTCCCTCTCTTCAGTTGTCAGGTCAGTGAGTCTGAGGACATGTCGCCGTGGCAACAGCAATGTCTGGTAAGGCCAAGTTGCCCAGTATGGAACCACTGCCAGCCAAGCAAAATTCTCCACCACCACACGGTCCTAACAAGACGGGTGTGTTAGCACATTTTTAAAGTTTCAAATTACTTTCAGCGATAAAACTTTTAGAATGAGCTGCATTTTCTTTCCCTTAAAGGGTAATTCAGCAACCCCCACAGCTCGACTTCATTCTTGCAAATATTTTAAAGTCAAAGTCTTTTCTTTAGAGACTTTAAATTAACTATATTTCCTCTCAAAAATTACAGTGTAGAAATGTTATTAAAAATATGGAATATAGAACTTAGAAACAATTGTGTGATAATTTTAGAAAAAGTAAACCTAAAGTCAAGATTGTGCTTAAGTCAGTGCAACTAATTGAAGTTCTTCAGTATTATCATAACATAAAGTAGCTCAATTCTTTCATATTTTGTAATAATTCTTAATCTAGGTTTAAGATTCCCGTATTTTTGAAATTTGTCATGTTTGCATGCATTCTGTTGGTTAGACACTATAAAAAATGTATTTTTAGATTTTTTTACTATTTGCTGTCATAGAGCAACAAAGTATTTTCCCATCTGTGTGACCAATAAAGTTGTATTCTATTTTGTTCTAATCTAAACATATGTAAAAGCTGTGTTTGGATCTGGTTTCTCTGTTAGTTTTGTTATAACACACTAGTGCAACAAAGCCAAATCAGTCATGCGTATGACAACTTTCACATGGACTGTCATGGACCAGGTTAACAGAAACCTCCACAGGTTCTACTGACCTGTAATAGAAAGGTGGATTTCCTGTGTGTTCAAGAGGCCAGAAGGAAAAGGAGCAAGGCTTTTAGAGTGAAAGCAGGTGCAAGTTGTTCTATCATGGTGGGAATAGAAAGAGGAAGGATCCTGAAGGAGGAGTTTGTTGGATGGATATTGAGAAAGGGAAGAGAGTGTCAGATAAAGTGATGAGCCTTAAGCTTTGGTGACAATTACCCCTATAGGTGATTCCAGGCTGTCTGCAAGCAAAAAATGGGAAAACCTGCACAAGGTACGCACACCATTTGTGTGCGGTCAGTAAGGAACCAGTGTGCACACCTCACTAACAACTAGAGCAGAGATGGGCAACTCTAGAACTTTAGAGCTGCGTTCCTGCCTACTTTTAACCTACCCTGATCTGCATGTTCTAATTGGCTCAACCTAAACCAGGTAATCAGTCATGTTTAGGGCTTAGATATCTGGAAATCACACAGACACAGCGGACCTTGAGAACTGAAGTTGCCCATCTCTGTCATAACCCTGAGCTCAAACTGCATCCGGTCCGGCTTTACTGCGAATGTCGGAGTCTTTACGTAACTAGAAAAGTATGAAACACACTCATACTACATCCAGTGCGGCATCTCCAGTGCTCTGTATCCGTTTCGTTGGCTTCAAATTTTTTGCTGGACACTAGAGCAGAGCAGAGTCGGAGCACTTTTTTGTCAAGTTGGGGCTTTTAATGACTTAAACCAGAGATTATGCGAGCTAGTGTAAAGTGCATCTGGTACATTTTTCAAAATAAAACCTACTTTCTGCTGTACTTGCTGTTTTTACTGTGTTCACGTCATGGTGACAACCAAGCTCCATCTCCCCTCCTTGTTACACAATATGTGTAACACAGTCACATATGTACATTGAAGCCTATTGAAGACAATAGTAAATAAAAGTTTTACCCATTGTATAAAGACGAGTTACACAGAAAAAGAAGTGTTGTGAATACAATTCAAAATCACGTTGGAATGAGGGTTTGTTTACTAGGACGTTCTATATAAATGGCGGGTTATCACGTGAATCTCTGTGAGTTTGAGGTCAGCAGCAGAGCCTATGGCTGCAGCAGGTCCACAGCCATCCGTAGTCATCTACCGTTGCTAGACCTCTCCGGGGTCTGGACTGGAGCCATTCTGGATGACCCTGGGGTAACCATGTGGGTGCATGCAACTAAGGCTTTAAGCTGGAAGTTAAATATGAGATATTGAAACTATCAGTCATCATGCACTTAAAAATCTAACTATTCCAACATCCAGTGTTTTTCACATTTTAATTAAAGCTCACTTGCATTTTTTTCTGTCAACATTGGCATTATTCCATTTGTTGACAGGATGGTTAGTAAAGAAATACCTGAAACCACAATCATAATGAATGCATCGCCAAGATAAAAGGACATGGCCAGTGCAAAATCATGAAAATGATATGAAACAGACCAGCTGGAACTGGCCTGTTGCATCAAGAAACATAATTATCATTAAGTGTTACATGCAAAATTTGACTAAAGCAGATTTAACAAGCTGATGAGTTGGCACAAACATGACCTGACCTTGCTAATACAATCCATCTGAAATAGATTAGCTTGGCTTGCATGTGTGTGTGTGTCTGCGTATGTGTGTATAATTATTCCAACCCAACTACCTTCATGTTGCCATTTTGGGACCTAAACGTCTGAGAAGCATAAAGCAGCAGTACTGCTGATCAATCTTTCTCTCACCTTTTTGCCACATGTGGGGACAGGAAACATCATTAACAAAATGAAAACAGAACAAATCTCACAAATTCTAACCTTCTAAAAATGGTATGTATAAGGTGTTACCAAGCAACAGCCTGTTTACACAAACACCAGACACCGCAATCGAGCAGCTATGACCTTTTGGCTCTGATGTCTTAACCAACCCCAGAGAGAAGTGTTTGGCTTTTCAGCTGTCACAGCTTCCTGAGCGTGTCTGTTGTTTGATCCAGCACAGAGAGTAAACAACTGATTAAAAATAACTTATTTGAGCATGAAGTTCCCTGATGTTGGCAAGACTGAACTGTAAAGTAACTCCAGTTAAAAAAAGAAAATAGAATTGAAAAGTTCTGGTTCATTCAACATTATGTGAGATTTACTGGCTAAATCGGATTCACACAGCAAATATCACAACGTGTGAAATTAAAATTAAATGTAAGGACCAGGTCAGTTTTAGTGCCAGCTGAATAAATTGCTTTAAAATTGGAGGTAAAGTACAAATATCACCAGTTTAATACTGTATAAAACATTTTAATGGGAACCATTTGTTGATTTTTTATTTTTTTTTTTTACTTTTTTGCTACATTCACATCATAACTATGATAAAACAATGCAAATCTTAAAGACCTGCAAGAATACTACAATAGACAGTACTTTAAAAGGTTTAACGTTGATTTAAATTGAATGCCTCTTTAACAAAGATTTCATGCAAGGTATGCTGCATTGATTTGCCAGTTCATGGATGGCCAGAGGAGTGAAAAAAAAGTTATTCATCTTATTTTCATGCTGCCAAAAGTCCATTCATTGCATGGTTGGTGGGACTGAAGGTTAGGATTTTATCAGAGTGGTAAAGCTACTTTAATAGTCAAGAGATCATGAGAGATCAAGAGGAGGGTGCAGCACAGCATGAGCATACATCGGAGCAGAGAAGGTTGCTTAGCAGTAAATGTACTGTGAAAGCTGCAAGTTACAGCCATAAATACTGCAGCTGCTCAAGCGCTGAGTTGAGTCATGGGCCTGCTTATCAATTATGTTTGAGAAATAAAGGTAGTTAACAAACCTAGCTGTAAAAGCTGGTTTTCTGTTGTTCTTCACAAAATCAAACTAAATCTCTCAAACACTAATTTTTAAATCAAGAGTTAGAGATGCATGATAAAATCGTTATTTCAGTAACAGTCGGTGTGAAACTGTCTGGCAATAGGTATCACCAATAGTCTTCCACCATGTTGGCTGTGTTGTTACTTGTCAAATACACTCATACAGGGGGTTGACCTGTACCGGTGCTACAGGCTTTGGGTTGTCTGGCCCATGGAGGGCCGTCCTTGAGACTCATACGGCCACCTTAAGGACTGTCGTGAAGAGGAGACGTACACTGTGTGTGTAGTGATGCACTGTGAAGTATTTATAAGGATAATGGAAGTCGTACACACTTATCATGCATGGGTTATGCTGTCGTACGGTGCCCTAAAACCACTAATTGTTAGTACTGTGCGTGTACTGGCCCCTTACTGACTGTGCGTGAATTTCACACTCATAGGTTGTGTAGGTGATACGCAAGTGACCATAGGACACCCACACACTTGTCACTGTCTAATTTCCTAAATTCTAGCAGGAAGAATATGCAAGAAATGTGTACTTATGTATTGTTTTAACACTCAACAAGCAGGGAGGGGCTATTTTTTTTCTTCTAGTGCTTACTAGCACATGCCGGCCCTCTACTGATGAGAGACGCTTGGTGATACATGTTAATGTGGTGTAAATCTCGTCAATTTTGCTTCAGGCTTTTTCTTTCAAAACTATTTTGCTATATGAAAGACTTGGTATGGTATAATTCCAGCTGGGCACGAACCACATTTATTAATTTCGTCTCTATGATCAATTTTCACATGGTTGGCACTTTTGTAAGTTAAAGGGGACATCATCCATTCAGAGACCCTAATGGGTTACAGTGCAACTGGTGTAACTTTCAGTGCATGTTCAATGGCTGTGCGTGTAGAGCCTGAAAACAGACTTAAAAACTGGCAGAACTAGGTGTGAACACAAAGGTTTTGAAGACTTCATAGGTTTCATAGACTTTTAATTGGAAGTGGTGTCTTGAACATGCAGGCTGCACTGTGTCCAGTGGTTAGTACTCTTGCCTCACAGCATGAAGGTCCTGAAACAGAATGGGGGACCTTTCTTCTGTATGTTCTCCCCGTGCCTTCTTGGGTTTTCTCTGGATTCCTCCCACTGTCCAAAAATATGCTTAATTGGTTACTTTAAATTGTCCCTAGGTGAGTATGGGTGTGATTGTGGCCCTTCGACAGACTGGCAACCTGTTGCCCACAAGTGGCAAGGTTAGGCTCCAGCAGCCCACTGACCCCGAAGGGTTTGGATGAATTGTTTCTTGAATGCGTGTTGCCAAGGGTAGTGTGAACATAACTAAAACGTTTGTAATATTACATTTTGAGGTAAATTGTCGATTTTTATGATTAAATTTGAGTTACTTTCTTTTTTTACTTTTGGGAAACTTATTGTCCTTTGCTCTTCTTCTTAACATAAACTTATGATATGATTATAAAATATAAAGAACACCAAAAAACTCAGCTGAGGACAAAGGGAGAATGTTCCAAGCCACACACTCTGAAGGCAGCCAATCCCAAACCACTTTATTCAATTAACTTTAAAAGTTTTTGTTTCAAAGTCAAGAGAGTCACTGGGGAACCGGCACATAATTCAGGTTCCTCTTCAAACTGCCGTGTGCCAATTTACAGTCCTAACTTCACGTCAGAGAAACAGCTGCAAGGAGATGGGAACACAATCGCACACTTCTGCTCAAATGAACACACACACCTCTGCTTCCGGCTTCCGCTCTGACTTTATAAAGGTCAGTCCCCTTGAGTGGTTCTCTACGAGATTCAAGTGTCTTCTTGGCTCCTCTAAAGCCCTCTCCCTTATCCTCCTCACACACACATGCACGTGGCAGCATGCACGCTCCTAGTACAGCAGGTGAGCTCATTCCCAGAACAAATCAGTGGCTTTCTGTCTTCACCTCCACTTTTTATTTTTTTTTTACTTTGTGTGACATAAACCTGTTTCAGCATAGCGACTCTCCTTTGCTTGCTCTTTATGTCAAAGACCTAAAAGCCTTTTAAAAAGTCAGTGTTCTTTAAAAGTCAAGTATTTTATTTCATTTTTTTTGTTTTTTCAAAATGAAAGCTCTACAATATTTCTCAGACTCTTACAAAGAAAATTTTCTTTTACATTTTTACTGCACTTGGCAATATTCTGATAATTTTCCTAAGTTTATATTTTATAATATTTTTTATGTCTTACATCTTGTTTAGTAGTGAAACTACGAATGAAGACATTTTTCATATTTACATATTTCATCAGATTTTGGTTTCTTGATCAAAAATGACAGATATGTATGCTATGAATTAACAATTCTAAAAGAAATAATATGAAATTTGAAAATGCAGAACCCCACTTGAAGAATCTGACAGTTATAAATTTCTACTTTACTAGCTGACTTTTTTGGCTGATTTTTTTCCACACTTCTTAGGGAAAAGCCGTTATCCTTCAGCTTTTGCATTCACTTGTAATTAAATGCCAAAGGAGCTGAATTGTGTACTTGATTGTTACGAAGTCACTGTAACTTTCCAAAAATACTATCAGAGTAATGTAAAAACCCCTCTTTATCTTTATGGTTAATTTCTCTGCATCTCACTCATTTTAATTCTAGTCCCAGGAGGCCCAAAAATACAAATATCCTACAAGCAAAATACAGATAAATATAAAAGTGTTGGAAATTAAAAAAAAAAAAAAATCTCGCTAGTGTTGGCTTCCTGACATTTGGAATAGATAAAGAGTTGACATCAGTAGTGACTGCTGACGGTGATCCTCACCCGCCACCACCCACAGTTTTCTAATCTTCATGCAAGTTAGAAATGGACACTGGTGCATTATGCTAATAAGCATCTATGCTGTCCAATCACACGCTCCACTGACTAAGAATCAGGCAGAGGAGGGGACTGAGACAGCGGTCAAGTGAAAAAAAGGACACACAAAGGGAAACAGTTAGAAAAGACAGTTAAAGGTGCAGTGATGGCAATGCATAACTGGAGAGTGTTTCATTTCAGCAAAGTTTAAGTAAATTGACTTGATTTATTTATGTAAATATTTAAACAAAGCTGTGTAGTTTTCCTTAACAAATCTAATATTGGAAATACTTAAGATGAGTTGCTACAAAACACTCAATATAATGTTGACAAATACATTTGTTGAGCTTGTAAACAGTACATGAATAACTCCTTTGTAGACAACGGTCTCACTTTAGATGTTAATGAATCTTGCCAAGTATGTTCATAAACCTTATTAGGCTAAATGTGCTAATAAATGTCTTACTAACACCCTATTAACACTATATTAGTGTTTGTTCATGTGTTATTAAAACTTGTTAAGGAATCTTATTATAAAATATTACCCTAATATTTACATATGCAAGCTACATAAGCAGTTTTGATAAATATTAGAAATGTTACTGATAGTTCTTCCTTGTTGTATGTTCTGTACATCTTTCTACAACCATTTACCCATGTTTTATACTTTAAAGAACCCCCAATATGTAGAAAATAATATTGCAAAATCTAATAAGTATTGACTGGCATTGTTAAATTTTCCTAAAAATAAAAAAGCGAAAAAAAAAATAAGGATTGATTAAAAAAAAAATTACTTGTTAGAAAAACAATCTGAACAGTTAAAATGAAAGGCAAAGTGTGAAAATTTTTGTGAATACAATTTATGGAAAAAGTTCTGATGTTTTACTAGATATTTGTAAACTGGGTTCTCCGTGTGCACTTTTTATGATGTCATGTAAAAATCTGTTTTAAAGCAGCAGTAGTAAAAGATTTAAGGTCCTTTATGTTAACAAAGTTAAAGGGAAATGAAAGGGTTGTCTGTGCATACTTTTCTCTCAGCTTCTTGTCTGGCATACTCCAGCAGCAGCGGTTCTCCATGCTTCTCAAAGTAATTTCTCTGGCAGCGGTCCGACAGAGCCGGCTCATTTGGCAGAAAGTTACTGGCCCACACCTACAATGACAAACAAAGCAAGAGAAAGATGACAGATCCCATCACTCGTGACAAATTATTTTGCATCTATTCAGTAGAAAAACTGATTTATCTCCGAATTTCTATGGAGCAACTTTGATAGCCAAAACTCATTTTTCAAAACAATTGAATACAACAGCTTTCAAATTTAGGGAAAAATAGTACAAATTCTCCCAGCATTTTTATTTTGCAAAGTAAAGCTGCTTTTAGTTTCTGATTTCATACTCTGAAGTCATCTGATTTTTCCTTAAAATGTGTTTGAAGGGTCTACAAAGCTGCAATAGTTTCATAGAGAAACCATATAGGAGGACCATTAGCTTGAAATTACTTTTTAAGATTAAAGTTAAATTAAATTTACACATTTTAACATTGGCTCCAATAAGTGTACTAAAGCAAGGAGGCATTGACTTAGCTTGAGCAACTAAACTATGAAATATTCACTGAGCACAGCTTTGTCTGCACCTCCTTCCTTCTTCAGAGGACAACAATTTTGATGCATCAAAAGGAAGCAACAACGTTCTAAAGATTTATGTTAAAAAGTTAAGCTTTATAAAAATGATCAACAAATATTAAACGTGCTCGCCAGTTATAGTTTTCTTTTGCTGGATCAAAATGAGTAAGAAAAGTCGTTCATGCATCAACCTGACAGCGAACTGTCTCTTTCCCAGACCCATTTGAAATGCCAGAAACTCTTTTTAAAATTTGGGAACCTCATTTTTGGCCTGCGTGTTTTACACTCTCACCAAAGACGCGGTTAATCACAAATTTGATCCAGAATTGTTTATGCTTTTAGTGTGAAATTAATATACAGGACGGGACATAAAATTCCATATAGGAGAATGTGTAATGTATATATTTTCTATATTTCAGACACTAGATGATGTGTTTGACCAAAGAGCACAATGAAGGCACAGATACTCCAACACAATTCTCTGAGAGTTACAATATTTTTCAAATGCTCATTCACTGGGCTCCATTTGCAGCTTATGTTCATCTTTAAATTACTTGTTGATATTGTTAAAAGAGGAAAGTAAATATCAAAAGACTCTTCAAAATTCCAAATCTTTACTTTGAGGTGGATATAAAAAAAAAATACTTTGCTTTATAGATTAATTGTTATTCCATTTAGATGTTTTAAAGTCTTTTTTAAACTTACTTCAGTCAAGGTTTTTTTTTTTTTTAATCTCATCTTAAAATGTTCTTCTTTGAGGTAAGTTTAAAGGCTGTAACAACAAAAACTATTAAAATATTCTGTTAGAAACCTTTTCAAAACCAACCAAACCATAAAGTGCGTTCACTCAGCAGGAATGTAAATCTAAAGAAATTATTTAAAAGTACACTAAAATAAAAGACACATTCCCGAAAAGGGAAAACTACAAATGCAAGAAAACAGAATTACTGAGTTATGATTCAAAACAAGCCAGGGTGTACAATGTGTTTTTTTGACTGATTTTAGCAAAAAATAAAAATAGTAATGAAAATGTATTCTTGTCATTTGGAATTGATTTTCAAAATAAAGAGTGATTTATTTTGGGACTGGCTAATTACTTGAGTAGATGGAGACGTGGCCAAACTGTTTGAAGCCTTCCTCATGTTAGAATAAAGGGTTTGCTGCCTTTTGTACAACATTTTTACAACACATTTTTCAGATTACCACATTCTGTTGGACATTCTCTTTGCAAAAGTCACCCTACCGCCAGATAATGAATCCAGGTAAATGCAGTAAATCAAATCTGTCTCACGATTTGCTTCATGCTTGTACTTTTGCTAACTGAAAATCGATTTCACGTGTCCCCTTAAAGAATAAAATGCATACGGACAGGTGTTTTCTGTGGCTGTAAGAAAGGCAGAGAGTGAACAAAAATACCAACATCACCAATATTTTGAAGGCTTAGCTGTGAGTGTTCGATATTTAAAATATGATTGTATATATACATCTCATATTAAACATTTCAATTCATCACACAGCCCTACTCAACGCACATAGGAAATATGAGATCCTGCAGCTCCCAGCATTCATATGATTGTATTAGTACACCTACATTGTTGTCTTCATTGATTGATCACTAACACAATATTCATTGTTGAAGTTGATGCACAAGAGACAATAAAAACAAAACATTTCCACAGACCTGACCTTCTAACATGCCGTTTTCACTGACAGATCCCCCTGCTTTCGCTTCAGAGGCGAAAGCAAATACACAAGTTCACACAAAACTATAAAGACTTCTAGAGTTAAAAGGGGTATTACTATTCGAGATGCATGTGTTTCTCCCTTCACTTACAGAAAGATACATACAGCTCTGTCCCCCTGAGAGCAATGTTATCAGAAGCAATGCCTGCAGAACACGATTAACTTCTTCTTTTTATTTTTTTATTATTCTTCAAAGTTTCAGATGGTTCTGGCCTGAAGGGCTTGTGTGGCTGCACATACTGATGCCTGCATGTCTCTACACTGCTCTTTTCTTGGACTTTGACATGTAAAAATAGTGGGGAAAAAAAAGACAGTAAATAAATAAATAACATTTTTAAACAGCCAATTTTCCTTGTATTTTGAAAGGGCTTTACCCAGTTCCTGTTTTGAACGTTGGGACTGTGAATCATTTATTCATTTAAATGAGGTCACCAAACAAACGTGTGTTCATCTTGAGATAAACAGAGTTTTGTGTTCGAACGGCGCTTGAACCTTTCGTCTTGTGTCGATTCTGTTTGTCATTGACAACAACTTTAAGTTTTAGCATCGTTATTCTGAGGTCACTTACTGCCATCTGTTGGTGCCTTCTGCATGTGGATCATAGAGAACTGGATGCATTCATTTAAAAAAAAATGCTTTTTTCGTCCTTTTTAATAAAAATCCTAAAAGTGTTACAGCTTTTATTGATCAACGTTAAAAGAATAAAAATATAAATGAACAAGCATCATTTTAACACAAAGTCTTGAACATAAAGACATAAAAATGTTTAAAACTCTTGAGCTTTAATCAGAGTGCAATACTTTACTATTTTATTCAAAAATGGTTGGAAAGAAAATGTTTAAATATAATTCAAAAGACACATTCAAAATTATAAATAAGACATTTGCTTTAAAATGATTTTTTTGTGCTTTACCTAAGAAACAACACACTTAAGCTCAAACAGTCGTCATGAAAAACACTGTGAAAGTACCAAGTGTTTTAAGCATTTCATTGAATTATTGATCTCTTTAACAAAGGAAATTAAAACTTAAACATTTGAATCTTAAAAAAAAACATGCATAAACCCTGTAAACATGTATGCATTCATAGACCCATTTCAAGGATAATTGTGTTTTTAACATGTTCCTGTGGCATTTTTCTCATTATAGAGAATATATATAAAGAAAATTAAGCTTCTTTATTCAAATTGCAAATCAAGAGCAGAAAAACATGCAGTTTTAAAAAAAGCTTCCACTTGCATCCACTTTCAGACAAATAGATCCATATACGTCTTGGTTTTCATCGCTGACATGTGACAGAAAACTGTCCAGCTTTAAAGCTCCAATATAGCTCACTGTTTTTGTGAGGGGGCTCTGGTCACATACAAGATAGCACCCAAAATAATCTCTAGCCGGATGAAGAGATTTCACAACTTTAGCCGGTAGCGTAAGCGTAAATTTCCTAAACTTTATGAAACCCTTTCAAAAATGATATTTTAAAAACTTTTCAGAACTACCAGATTTTAAGCTTTTAAATTGGAATGTAACTGTAACTGTCTAGCAGTGTAGTGTACAAGAAGAGCTTCAAATGGGACAGAGAACGTTAATCGTTTTATTTCTTTCAATTTAATTAACAAGTGTTCAAATGAGTGTATCTACACCTGTTTACAATTAAACTTTACTTCTGTTGAAAAACCCGGCGGAGCGCCGCTTTTTCTCTGAATCAGCTGATTTCTATGATGTTCTTTGCAGCTGGCTCCGGCAGGAGGGAGGGACTTCTGGCTTTTGATTTTCAAACACCATATTTTTCTCAAAAATCCTCGGCGGGAGTTTTAAGGTGCAGCTTTTGATTTTGGCTATAAACGGCATAATCATAATTAAAAGACCACTGGGAATATTTTTTAAAAAGAGCAATAGATGATTGGAGTGGATTGCTAGAGCAGCAACAACTTCCTCATTTATGTTTCCTTCATTGAAGTTCAGTGACTACAAGATCTGATGGGTTTAACTTTCTTCTATTTTTCATATTTAATACCAGAAGAAACACTGTTATAATCTTTAAATGACTTTTCTTTTCAACTTGGCAGCAAATCTGAGAGTCCAAAACAAGCAAACACCTATATTTCACAAGAGAGATGCTTTCTTTGTGTCATAAAACCTGTTATTTTGGATGTATTTCTTTATATACGTTCCTGAAACCACATCAGCTGTCTATGGTTTTAGAGGATTTACCTCTTGCACCTGTTTTGTATCTCAAGTTACCATCCCCTTATTTTTGTCAGGGAGTCCTATTTGTGCATGTCTTCAGCATCAAGGTGTGACGTGACAGTTTGACAGGATCTGCTTCCCTCTCCCTGATTTGTTACCTCTGCCTGTCTCAGATTACTGAGGAGGAAAACATGGAGATAAGCAAACATGCAGGCTTCAGCGTTTGGGTGTGACTCTTTGAGTACACCTTCAGTCAAAATATGACAAAATACTCTGAAGCATTTTATTTCTAAATGTCAATCAGCAGTTTCCTATGATGAGACCTTTTGGGCTGAAAACATGTGACTCGTCCTTTTAAAACATCCTGAATGTGCTATCACAGTATAAAAATAATGAGCTTTAATATTCTAAATCAGTGCACAACAATATTTTAGAAACTGCAGCTTATAAAGGTAATCAATTACAACTCCATTGTTCTCAAGATTAATGCTCGTTACACTTAACATTTTGGAATTTAGAAGGAAATACAGTTAAAACTGCAAAGTTTAATTATTCTATTCACTTATTTATAATCTCTAAATGGGCAGACATACCAATATTTTACAATTACTACCTTCAAGGGCATTTAACTAATCATAAATGACATGTACACCGTGTAAAGCTAATTAAAAATCTGAGGTTTACCATTATTTTTCTGCAGACTGTTTGACAACAAGACATTTAGCCTCACCTCTCAGTTTTCTTTTTAAATTCATATCCAGTCCTGTGTTTATAGAGTAATTCCCATTGCACACTAGCTAAAAAAGGAGCATTTTAGGAGATTTTGTGTCAAAAAAACTTTAAATGAGAAATTAATTCAAAATGTATTAATAATCCAAAGTCTAGATGAGGGCTGTCCTCAAGATCTGAACCCTCCTCCTGATTTCCTGTTCTTCTGCACTATTTTTTGCCGATTTCAGGTGTCCAATTAGCTGCAATCACCTGATCCAGGTAAAAAGCAACAAGAAGTGCAGGGAGAAATCCAAAACAGGCAGGAACTTGAAGACCCAGGTTGAGCAGCTCTTATCTGGATGAATCGCACTTCATAAAAGGTCAAAGATACAAATCTGATCCATGGTCTGTTAGCATCAAACTGTGCCATTCATCAGCAGCTGATTCCACCACATGAGCTACTTTTAACCAACTAGAAACGTTCATATGTGTACAGAGGTTGTGCATACAGTTTGTTTTCCTACCTGGCAGTGAGGATGTGGGTTTGAACAGCCCATCATTGCACCCTTATTCTCAAAGATCTTGAAAAAAGAGCAAAAATAAAGAAGTCAAACATATATTGTGAGTTTCCACAAGACAAAACCACCATTCAGCCGTCTTAATCTGTGTAAACTTTATTAACAAAGTGATTATTTTTGAACATTTATCATCATATTTGTTTTGACAGTAAATATTGAAGGATTTAACCAGAAAATGTTTGCTATACTTCATTAAAGAAAAATATGAGCAATCAAAATGTACGAGCAAACCCATCTGGTTTTGGACATGGCACTAATGACAGCTAGAGCCTGAGACAGCAGTTAGGCTCATTAAGTTGTCAGCTTGGACTGCAAGCCGATACCAACGCATTTGTTAATAAATGAATACAGTAATGAATACAGCATTACTCATTTGGAAGTGAGGACCACCATAAAGTATTGGCCAAAGCAACGACGGCTGACAAATGCTTTGATGCATAAAACTATACTGGTTATGTATTTACAAGAAATAGAGTCTCGCTGGACTCATTTTGGATTTTTAAGACAACAAGCTACTGCTGTAGTGCTGCTACAGGGCTAACAAGATCCCAGTCTGCCTTTTTATTGGCCTGGATTCATCCTTCTATCCGGCTCTTGGCAACAAGGAAGAGATCTTCTCGGAATACTGAACAATATCCATCCATCTTTTTTGGCAGCTGGTACAGTTGAATGTCCTGTCATATTTACTTAGGAGCTCGTCTTTGCCAAACAGAGATGAGCACTGCCTGCTGTCCTCCAGTTATGAATGTAATCCTGACATGACCTTGAAAGGAAACCGCACTAAACTTTACAAAAACACTTTATGTGTTTTGAAAAATCTCTACAAACCTACTTCTTAACAATAAAAGAAAAAGGAATACAGGAAATATTTAAACGCCCAAACACCCACCTGAACCCAGGGGTATGTAGCACCCAATTCCTCTAGGATTTCCACCCACTTATCAACCACCTTCACAACTTCTTGTTTTTTCATGAGAGGGAGTGTCACGTCAGACCAGGGGTGAAAACACATGACCTTGCTATAAAAAAAAGGCACACAAAAAAAAAAAGGATAGTGAGAAAAAAATTGTGACAGCATGTATAATTTGATTTCAACACAAAATAGTTACGAATGTTCACATATTCTTGCTAATCTTATTTTTTTCACTATGTTTTCTGTTAGACAAGTTGTTAACTTTATAAACTGACCAATCAGATGCCTCAACAAATGTATGCGATCTCATGTCAATGAGAAATATTTAATTGACAGATTCTCCCAAGCCCCAAATACATGCCAGGGGTGTGGCCTATCAACACGCTCACTTCTGATTGGGGAGAATGGTTGTCTAGAAATATTGATTCAAATCGACTCAGAGTGACCAATCACTGACATAGAGGTGTCCACATCAAAAAAAAAAAAAAAAAAAGGCGACTGAATTGCCTTAATTTTGTTGGAACCAGATTTAGGGCTTTTTCTATGAGTGATGTCACACTCACTTAGTCCAGTTCTCATGTATACAGACAATGATCAACACAAATACAAATAAAACACACAATCATTCAGAATTGCTAGAAATATTTAAAGTCTGGTTTGCTTAAAAAAAATGCTTAAGTTACCGTTTTAAAGGTAAAAATGTAAGAGATTACATTTTAACTACAGTAGTGATCGACTTTTTGAATATTTTTACTATCTTTGACTGACCGTGTATTTTGACCTATAGATTCCTTTAAAGAGACATTTGGCTGTTGCCTCAAAAAGATGCCCTCATCATGCTGCCGTACCATTGGAAAAAAGGAAATCACACATGGAGGGCGGGGAAAGTCTGTTAAACATATTTTAGAGATCATGCAGTTTAAAAGCACCTAAAATAATCAAAGTAAAAAGTGTTTAAGCTAAATATTGCAATGGTGGAATAGGTGTTATTTTTTTATTAATTTCTTTCCAACCTTCCTTAACAGTTTTTCTATCTGTTGAGGACCAAACTATAAAAGTGACATTAAATCCCATTAAGTACAAATAAATAAGCTTTTTTTTTTTACTCATTTATAGTAATCTATTTTTGAATCTAGTTTCCCACAGAGACACTTGAATTCCTTTTTTATTTCAGTTGGATAGCTGAACTTGTAACTGAGATGAGATGATTTTTTTTAGCTTAGCAAGTGTTTCTAGTATCAAGAAAAATCTGGTGCCCCATTTCATAACAAAGTTTCACACAGGCTTTTGAGTGCAAGATCAATAGAACCTGCATGGGATCTACCAAACCAGGTAGGACCCCTGGTGCAGGCTGAGCGAAGATGCCTCAGAGAACTCAGCATGGGACAGCAGGCTGTACGATTCCAGCAGCAAAGGTTACAAAGCATCATCACCGAGAAGAAACGCATGAGCGTATGAAAGTCAGAGGCGTGTCTGGCTTTTTTACTGAGGTGGGCTATGTACTGGTAGCTCGTGTGAGGGGCTCTTAGTGTGTAGAAAACTAATAAAACGCAGGTGATAAGATGTTCAAAGCCTGGGTTTATTAAACCAATGCACAGCAGAAACATAAATATATCAAATATAAAGTATTTCTTTTCTGCAAACATACACATTTAAAGTCCCACTCTGATCATATATTGGTCTATTGATTCCAATTATGCCATTTTTAGTCAAAATCAGAAAACATGTTTTGTTTTCTAGAACATAGTTTCTGCAGAGAGGCAGGGGTTCACTAAAAATTCCACTCTAATTTTAGGGAAGGACCAGGTCTGGCCCTGGCACCAGTGTTAAAGGTTTAAAGATCTCCGTTTTTAAAGATTTAGAAATAGGGGGGAAAAAATAACTAGATCACCAGTTAAATTTGTCTTTCTCGACCAAAAACGAGAGTGTTTTTCAACCTTCTATTTTTTCGTCCTCCCTTTCTGGAACTCCCTCAATGTGCAGTGCCCTTAGCATTTCCTTATACCGCCGATACTATGGGCCGGCTCATGGTGGCACCATTTGGAGAGCAACTCCGCCCCCATTTCCCTCCCTAATGCTGAAATCTCTGAGAAGGGAGCTTGCTTCCTTTTTTTTTTGTCTTGATAAACAACGCTTTGAATAAAGAAATTAAATTTCAAGCTTAAGTTTCTATATATATATATATATGTCCTCCATCATAAAAAATCCGAGTGGGTCTTTAAAGTCAGTTTCAGAATAAAATATCAAACTTCACATGGAATATTAAACTGTATAAGAAATGCATCAATTTCAAGAATTGATAATCTTCAGTAAAAAAATAAATAAAGTTCAAATTTTCACAATAAATTCAATTGATAACATTTATAGCCTTAAAACAAGATAAATAAATAACTATAAAGACCTTCACCAACTAATGTGGTTGTTGGGAAAGCTCCCACCAAGGTTTTTTGAGAATTTTAAGCAAAAACTTTCAAACTAGTGATGATGAAGTGGGCATTATGGACACGAGAGAAGGTCAGAGCTCATACGGAGGAACCCTGAGAGATAGCAACATCAGGGAGAAGGAGCATGAGAAGCTTGAGAAATATGAAAGGTTGATAGAAGGTGGGAAAAAAAGATATGAAAGGTGAAGAAAAAGGTAGTCCCAGTGGTAATTGGAGCCCCAAACTTAGAATTCCAGGAACAACATCTGCGATTTCTGTGTAAAGGTGAGCAGCACTAGAATCCTAGACGAGATGCTGCACGAGCTTACGGGCAGACCTGAGCTTTTTTTTAAGGGCAAGAAGAAAAAAACTGCCTGAAAGGGCAAGTGTGTCTTTTATAAAATGCCACCTCATTTATTTTAAACAGACAACTCATTAATATTTAATCTTATAACTACCCACTCGACCCTCCAACCGAACTGTGGGTGAAATGGAGGGTTTGAGTCCCCGATTGGATGCATGTATGCATGCAGCAGCTGTGACTATTAAGTTGCCACTTTGTTGGAATCTACAAAATATCGGCAACAAGTCACCTCGGAAATTCACAAAAGCAGAGACGAGACGATGTTTGTGAAAAATTTCATATGAAGTCTGCCAAAAAAAAAAAAAACTGAGGCTGACAAGAGCAGCTAGCAGGAGTGAAATCTGAGTGACTGTGAGGTTTTTACATGTTTCTTTTCATTTCAAGATGCTGTTTTTTTTTTTTTTTATTTGAGCATGTCTATTATTTACTTTTTTCTTTTATTTTCTGCTGTGCTTGCTCTTGGTCTGATCAATAAATTATACCTATGATGCCTTTCATGCTACAAAACGTGTCTTTCATCTTTTTGGACTGGCTGAATTATTACCTGTAATAGTGATGCTTTTGGTATGAAAAGAAATCATTCTTCTGCATTTTTAACAGACGGTCTGCTATATATATTTCTGCAATTGTACTTTTAGCCCACTTTTTGTGTTTTTGGTTTGTTATTACGTGGTAGTTGTGTTCAGAAGAAACTAAAAGATCAAAATGTCTATCAATAATTGTTTTGTTTTTTTCCGTGTAATTACATAATCACAATTAGTTGCACATTTAAACTGCAGGTCAATCAGTGCCAAATTCAAATAAAGCTAAAACCAACTGTTCCTTTTCACAAAGGTAATATTTTACAAATGTTTAAGTCAAATCTGAAAGTAATTGACAATTAAAATGTTATTGAGACAATTTTAAATTATATTCTTTTACTTTTATTGATTTATTTTTTACTAATTATTTCTTATCCTAAGTTCGATATACCTGTGTATAGATAAAATATTTGTTTTGTCTTCTTTAGTATTTGTTGTGGCTGTTGAAATAAACCAATTCCAAAATTGAAAAAAAAAAAAAAAAAAAAATCAAAAGGTTTCTTGTTTTAACTAAACTAGCAGAGTAAAAAGTTCACACTTGACCATGTTAAGGCCACTACATCAAATAATTGACAGATTTTTATCTTTTATGGTACCAAGAAATTATTTTTAACCCTTTGATGAAATCCACAACATAAAAATGTTGCAATACTGTTTTAATTTTTTATAAGATATAGATAAAATCAATTATGATATGTTGGGTGATTTGGTAAGTTTTTGCTCACAAAAATGTCAGCTTAAAATGCAAAGACATTGGCCCAAGCAATCAAGAAATAAAAAAACTTTATTTACCCCTTGTATGAAACTTGATACATGGTTTAGCTGTAAATATTATTAACAAATTCAGCATTTTTTTCAATACAGCAAGCAGACATTAAAAAATAAATAACAACAGATCAGTTTTTCTCTCTGTAAAGTTTTGAAAATTAGCTAAACTTTTTCCCGCCAAAAACGTTTGAGATTTCATGGAAGGAGCCATTTTGAAATGAGCAGGAAAAGCCTGTCTACTGCCTCTAGTGGAATAAAGATGAACTACAGGGCAGAAAACATGGATCAAGTTATTTACAATGAGTTTTAAATATGCAATACTGTACAACGAAAATCGTGTTTTTGGTGTTTTCACACTATGGCAGACAAATATAAAATATATTTTGTAATAATTTAGGATTAAAACAGCATTTTTGAGTATCTGTTTATTCAAATCGTGTTGGATCTGAGGCAGATTAAAACCCAAGGGTTGAAAAAAGCTTGGATTTGTGACATAGGAACTGCCAAAGTCTCACTTCTCTGCTACAATTCTGATGCATCCACTTACAAACAAATTGATCCATTAACGTCTTCAATGTCCTTGTCTGAGCTGCCATCCGGCTCAGAACTGTACGGATGGATAACTCTGGTATTGCTCATTGTTTTCTCGTGATGCTAATATTAGCTTGGGGTTGTGAGGTGCTATAAGTGAGCAGGAGAGAGTGTGAGCAAAGGGCTGATGGTAAATTGGATTTTAACGTTTCTCTATTGAAACATTACAAAAGGACTCTGTTTAAAACAACAAAACTTTATGGTATCAAAACAAGTGTTTAAATAGACTTACTTTTTTAATCAGAAATTCAACATCTGAAGCTTTGTTTCTTTTTGTTATAGAGTAGAACGAGTGTGACCATCAGAAAGTGTGGACAGCAGTAGTTCCACTGCTTCGTAATGTGTGCTGCTTCAATATGTCTCCTTACTGTACGTCTGTGATGCTGGGAAAACACTGTTAATGCATTGTTTGCTTCCAGGCTTCCACACAGCAGCAGGACAAATAAGAAACTGTCAAAAGCAAGAGAAGCAAAATTTCTATTGACATTCAGAGACTTGTAGGACACAAACAGTGAGCACAAGATCAATAATTGAAGACGACTTTGGTGTTTATGCTCTGAGCAAAACTGAATGGTCGTATATATGAATTGTTTATGAGCAGAATATAACAGAGCTGGCAGCTGTCACTGTGTTTGGATCAGACCTCCAGCTAAAAACAACAAACTAGAGCTATGATACAGAGAATTCCAAGCACTCATTCTGTGTGACTTTCTTTTTTAAAGTTTTTCTTTTAAGACTTGATTTTAGTGTTTAAACTGAAGTAATTTTTTATTAAAGCATAAATGAGAACCAAAACAAAAGGAACAAAATGTTTTTTTCTGTGCACATATGGAGGTAGCAAAAGAATTTGAGACCTTCCTGTCATTTTACTGGCTTTTATTTAAATTTTATCTGAATTAATCCTTCTTGTGCTGAGCAACTTGTAAAATTATCGTAATTATTTAGACTTCAATAAAACCATAGAAATGACGAGAAAGCAAAAACTGAGACTACTTTGTTCACCTGAAACCGTTCTATTTCTATACATTTCTAATGTGACTAATATACAATAACAAATACAAGAATTAATTAAAGAATACAGTTAACTATTATGATTATTGTATGTATAACTTTAACAAGGGTGGAACTATTTCTATTAACTGAAATGTAAAAACGCATTAACATTACTAGAGAACGGCTCAGGCTTCCACGACGTGTCTCAATGTTTTATAATGCATACTTTTCTAGCATTATCTCTTACTTATTTTATACATTTTAGAATAGCTACCATTGTTGGAAGCTATTTAACAAAAAAATATGACATTTCAGTTACACACCTGGACAAGACTGTGAGATATGAAGTTCTGTTTTAATTAACTTCACTTGAATGCTTTTAACAAAAAAAATGTTCTTTTGGATTTTTTAGTTGTGAGTGAATTTTTTCATAAAAGAATATTGGTTTTTTTTATTTTTTTTTCTAAGAATTGTGTTTTAAATGATTGGGCTTCTTTAAAAACGATGACAGTAAATCTATTATTTGGGGCAGGGAAACAACAATATTAAGATTTTTTTGCTATAGTATTTATCTTTGAGAAAGAATGATTTGCACTTTTAGATCCCTAAAAATTCTGCTTCCTGTGTGGCTCCCCTCTCTAATTGGTTTGTCTGAATGTTTCTGTGTGTATAATGCATAAAGCAGACCCAAAAGCTCACAACAGTGGTATGAAATGTGGTGACAAAAGCCCGTTCAAACAGATGTTTTGATACAAAAAGTCTCTGGCACAGTTACAGTGCATCAGCCAAGAAGAAAAACACATTGACATGGAAGAATCAACACAAAGCGGGCGTAACACGTCAGTCAGCGCCGCTTCGGTTCTTTGCTGCGAGTGTGTGCGGCGAGCACCTGACAGCTCCCACATCTGCCAGCACACGGGAGGTAAAGCCTTAGTTCAGTCTTCAGCCGGCACACAGTTTTGATTTAATCTATTATTCAGTTGTAACTCTGCTTGTCAGGCTGAATCGCACAAGTATTCCCAGAATCCTGGATTGCTCCAGAACTTTATCTACAGTGACTTCTCCACAAGATGAAAAGTGTGAGGAGGTTTTTCTGCTGCTTCTAGTCACTGGAATTTACTCAGAAATCCTCAACTGTCAAAAAAAAACAATAGGATGTGAGGGTTGAAAGAGAAACTCTATGAGCACAGATCTGCTATCTTTATCTGCTATCTTTAATTGTTTGAAATTACTCCTGGTGGGTTTTATTTCAGGGTTCAATGATATAAATGTTTTCAAAGAAAAAAGATTCCTGGGGGCTCTTCTGTCTCCCAATCAAATCCAGTGGTCAATTATTTTAGAATAGAACGTTGACTTTTAAAATATCACAAAATGTACTTAAAAAGACAAAAAAAGACCCTCTTCTTTTTTTCTAAAACCCTTAAAATGAAGTAACATCCCCACCTGCTGGTGGTCCAAAGGAACTACACATTGAGATTTTATTCCCAATTTCCGGTGAGAACACTGGCATGCTCTGCCAAATTAAAGGAAGAAAAAACATCTAAAAGCTAACTGAAACTTTAAAGAAAACATTTTTTGGAATTCACAAAAGCAAGTTACTTCACTTTAATTGTAAGACTTTTCAATACCTTTTAAGGCCATTCATGTGAAAAATAAAATAGAGTTTCTCAGTCTATATCTCATTTTATGCATTCATTTCCATTTTAGGACCAAAGCTGTGGCTTCTAGTCTTGTTATTTGTTGTCTGTGGCTTGATGCTTCAGTAATTTTCTTTTATCAAACTGATGTTGAGCATTCAGCGTCATTACCTGTGATAATGGTAGTGTGAATGCTGTAAGCTAAATTTGGCTGCTGAAGATGCAAGTGTTGATAACTGAAGATCAAGTCAAGTCAGCTTTATTTGTCAAATATGCTGAATACACAAGATATCAGCAAAATGTTGAAATTGATAACTGAAAACTCTGAAGTTGATAGCCAGCTAAAATATTAGCTAAAGGCCAAATTGGCCTAAAAACCTAAACATTTAGCATGTAGCTGAAAAAAATAGCTAAACTTCAAAATATCCTAAAAAAAAAGAAAAAAAAAAGCTTAAATTAGCCAAAACAGTTAGCATGTAAATAGTAGCCTAGCTCCAAAACAGCCTATAAAACTTAAAAGAATAACCTAAATTACTCAAAACAGCAAGCATTTAGCTGAAATATTAGCTAAACTCCAAAATTGCATAAAAAGCTAGCATAATACCAAATTTTGAAACTTTAAAACCCTAACTTTTTAAAAGGCAGGGATATTATTCCAGAATAAATCAACCTAAACTTGAAATAACATCCAATATTTTACTCCCCATACAAATATATTTTGTCAAAATTATACAAGTTAAAAATGAGTGCAAGATAATATCGGGCCATTAATAACAGTAAAATGAAATGATCTGGGGGGGCCGGATCCGGCCCCCGGGCCTTGACTTTGACACGTGCTGTAACGGATGGTTTGGGAAAATATAATTTTAAAGTTGTTAGAAAAACAAAAGATTGAATAAAAAATTTAGAGAGCTCTCTGAAACTAATTCAACTGATCACGTATAAGACATTGTTTATACTTACCAGATTCCTCTGGCTGCACGAGTCTGAAATAATGGATGTTGATCCACACCTGAGAACACAACAACTGTGTGTTTTTTTTCTCTCGTTTTATTTTAAGAAGCAGTTGAAGGAGTAAACACATTTTAATCAGGTCAGGAACTCACCTGGATCTGGGGCATCTGGTTGAAGAGCAGGAAAGTCATTTTCAAACAAGAAAGTACTGTCATAGTCAGGATTTACCTGGAGGAAAAATGGGGAAAAGATATCAAGCAACCATGTTCAAACATGTTCTTCACTTGGTAATGAAAAAAAGGGTAGAAATCTGGATAAAGGGATGAGCCCATACATTACCTTCCCGTTTGCTCGTGTATTTCCGGGACAGAGTGGGTTCTTGGGGTCATATCTGGGTATGTGCTCCTCTGGAGGTTTTTCCACCTGTCCAGCCCACGGTCTCTTCATGCGGTGGGCCGACACCAGGACCCAGCTATCCCGCAGCGGGTTGTACCGCAAATGCTGGTGCTCTGTTGGTCATAAGACATGTTTTAACATCGGCATGCAGCAGAACAGGAGTCTCCAACCTGCGGCTCCGGAGCCACACATAACTCTTTTACTGCTCCACTGTGGCTCTTTAGTTAAAAAAAAAATAGTTTTTAGCTTTAAAATCAACTGTAAATTAAAAAGCAGATAATTAGTAAAGTAACTCACTTGATTTAACTCATTCACAAACAGCTGAAAGACAAAAATTATCACAAATCAAACTAAAAAAACATTGTGACAGATTTTTGAGCGCCATGTACCACAGAAACTCAATTGGAGCACAACCAGAATCACTAGATTATAAGGCAGATTTTCTATTTTAAATGTGTTTTGTGATTAAAAAAATAGTAAAGAGTCATTTAATTAGCTTTGATTTAATTTTGTAAGTAATATTAACATAGTTTTAGTCTAAGATGCCCCCAAAACAGTAAAATTACTTCCTTTTTTAATTTTTAATCTCTATCTTTGCTGCTATGTAGTATGTTGTTCAGAGTCTTTTATTTTGGAAAGAAATCATGCAAACCTCTGTTCGCATGACTTCCTTCCAGGGGTCAGCCCAGTTTCTTACTGACCAAAACCTTAATCTTTTAGAAAAATACACTTAATTTATGTTTGTTTTATTCATTAAGCCATTCATTTATAAAATTTAACTTAAAAATGTTCACAATGATTAAATCGTGAACAGTGTCTCTATTAATAATAACTTTAATGTCTACTTTTGACAGAAGCCGACAAATTCCTTTCAAAATAAAATACACCTTGTCTCAAATAAGATCCTCCTGCTGCAGCAAATTTAAAAATCCAAGAAAATAAAGACAAATGATGATATTTTTTTATCAATATGGCTTTGGTAAATCATCATTCTTTCTCTCCTTTTACAATCAAAAATAAACATTTCAACACTGGTGTAGAATCCAGATTTTTTTTATAATTTATAGCCCTACATGTAAATGCAATTATATACTTTAAGAACTTGCCACTGAGCAATGACTAGACACTGCTGTGCAGCATAAATTCAAATATATGCTTAATTAAGTTAATATTTGTTCAAATTGATAGCATATTGTAACCCAAAGAGTCAAAAAATGCTGCATGTGGCTCCAGAGTAGTTCATATTTTGAAAAAAATGTAATTATTTTGCGTTTATGTTTTGTTTAAATACCCCCCCCCAAAAAGCGTTGAAGGTTCAATAGAACTTTGCATTGAGAAAATGTAAAATCTCACTTATCATTTCAAATTTGTTTGAAAAAGGCCTGTATTTATCATAAAATGGCTCAAAGAAACAGCTTAGTGTGATTTTCTCGGACAGCAGGAACAAAAAGCTGCAGAAGCAGCAAATAAAACCAGCAGAAACTAAAATCACGAGACTGTAGAGCTGTTGGGGGATTAAAAAACAGAAGCTAACAAATTAGCTTGACCATTAATTCATAATACTAACAAACAAAAATGCCTTATGACATTTTTCCTTTGGATTTGGTTACTTTTATTGAATGTGAATAATCATTTAGTTGACATTTGAATGGTCTACCTTTATTGAATTGGATAATAAAGTCGTTCTTATTGGTTCTCTTCTTCTCAGTTTCTCAACATAATATGCAGCAGGTTGAAGGGAGTTAGTCGACCTTAAAAGAGCCTAAACAGAGAATGCCTCGTTTCGTTTTACCCCCCTCAAGTGTTGTTTTATTTCAGTTTACACACCTTTTGGGTCGAAACTCACGTCTCGTTCGCCGCTCATGGTTTAAGCAGCTGAAGAAAAGTCTATAATGTTCGGTGGAGCACTGAACCCTTTTTCAGAACCTGGACTGTATGAATGGAGTCCGCCCACTTCGACCCTCGTCTTACTTCCTGTTGTCTGTCGGACGAGCTAAAAGTGCCATTTCGAAACAATTTTTAATTTCCTGAAACGCTAAAAATAATTAAAAATAGCAATACATTCAAATACACGTATAAATATCATATCATATTGTAATTAAAAATAACTATTTTATGAACTATTAAAGTATGTATGCGTTTTCAACTAGTTTGAAAACAATGAACTCAGAGGGGGTTTTAATCATGTGCTGGCAACTCACCCTCACCACTTCGCCAAACGACAAACTCAGCCTCTGATTGGCTAAGATGAAAACTTCCTGCTACCACGTGACAAGGAAGGAGGCTTTCCATTTTCGTTCCTTATGGAGCAGCCTTCACACACATGTAGCGGGATTTGCAGCTGTTTGTGCCACCATGTCTTTTATTAAAGCCATTTTTAAGCTGCTCGTGTTCGCCTCAGTCGCCGTCCTGGTTGTGGTGTCGCTTCGGAACTGGATGGCCACCAAGGAGTATGTTTTTAATAAAGAAGATATCGCCAAGTTGGTCAAACAGTACGCAGGCGAGTCCGATCATAAACCACGCTTCACCCGTCATTTTAAAAAGGCGTCTAAATCGGGTTACATAAAATGTATGCTGACCTTTGTGATTTTTTTGGTGCTATTTATGTTTTTTTTTTAGGGCAAGACCATGAACACGCCTTCACCAAAGTAGTAGTGGAGCTCAGGAAAAGGTAACAGTGACTTGTTGCACAAATCTAATCTGTCTATTTGCTCGTTAAGTCACTGATCGTGTTTACTATTTATTAATTATAATAAAATAAGTTTTCTCTTTTAAATTATCTTTATTAAATTTGGGTTCCTGGAATTTGGTTTTGACTTCTAAAATCTGAATGTGTTTTTAATAATTGGTTTCCCTTTTTTAATTAATGTTGTAATCCTTCTTTAATATGTTTTTTTGTGTTGAGTGAGTTCTTTTTATTTAAAAATCAAAAATTAATTGACAATAAAATAAAATACTAAAATAAATACAATATTTCAGCTCTTAATGTAAACTTGCTGTAACAGGTAACATCTCAGGTGTTTCTGAACTCTAGGTATCCCGGCCGTATTCTGCCCGATGAAGACCTGCAGTGGATTTTTGTGAATGCAGGAGGCTGGATGGGCTCCATGTGTCTCCTCCACGCCTCTTTGACAGAGTACCTGCTGCTGTTCGGCACTGCAGTAGACACAAGCGGACACTCAGGTAAAAAAGCAGTATGGACTCAAGTCAGGATCAGGTTAAAGTGAGTGTGAAAAACAGATTTTAATTTGAAAAATTCAGTTAAAAACATAATAACAGTTTTAAACTCAAATTTACACACTGTAAACTTGAAAGAAATATTACAATTTTGGAAAATAAAAGAATATTTGAAACTTTAAAACTAAAACTGTTAACAAATGAAAACATGTAACGTCTGCCGTTTTGTATTTTCAACTTTTGTTTGTACGTTTCTCTCGTTCTTCGGTTTCAGTCTTTATTGTACCGTTTCAATTTAGAATTTATGTTTTCAGGTGTTGAGCCTAATTTTATTTGGGGGTGGAGCTATTGGGTACCGGGCCTCGAGGACATCGAGTGATAGAGGTTGTAGTGATGTCAGAAAACAAAGAGTCTGAATCACAACTGTAAATTTAATACTAGAAGCAAAGATGGATGGAACTGAAAAACTTTCAAATTTACAATTTACAATCTGGTCTGTCATCCACTGTAAGATAATTCTAATTTGACCTTATCTAGCAAAGATTTTGTTTTAACATTATTAAATTAAACAGTTAATTAATTAGAAAGACTGAATGAGACCAGTAAGAACACAACTTATACATGTCTTTGTGTCAAACAAAGAAGTTTTCTTTAAAAATGAACCCTCTGAATTACTGATTGTCATGTGTTCACTTTAATGCATTTGATTTATTTGAAATATGTGTCTTCTATTTTTGTTTTTATCATCGGCTCTATTCAGGACGATACTTTGTTGAGATTTCTGACACCATCATCTCAGGCACGTTCAGGCAGTGGAAGGAAGGAACCACCAAAAGTGAAATTTACTATCCTGGTACTGTTTTATTACATTTTATATGCAACAATCTAACACATTTATCTGACCTAAAATAAATATTTAAATAAAACACCTGACCAGGATGTCGTTGTTTTTCCTTCTCTCTCAACAGGTGACACCATTGTTCATAAAGTGGGGGACGCCACCGCCGTGCAGTGGACTGCTGGGACCTGGATGGTGGAGTATGGCAAAGGGTTCATCCCCTCCACGCTGGGCTTTGCTTTTGCAGACAGCCTGTTCAGCACGCAAGACTTCCTGACCATGTTCTACGTTGTACGTGTGTACGTGAAGGCTCTTGTGATGGAGGCCGGCACGCTGCTTACAGAAGCTGGAGTTTTCTGAGGACATCAAAACATGGTTCCGAGTAAATAAATTCTGACATCTGAGTTGCCTACAACTCAGCATTTTTTGAATATCCAGATTGCACTAGCATGTAAATTTAATCCAAAAAAAGTTCTATCATGTACATAATTTCTTTTTGGAGTTTGTATTTGATCAAACTTAATTCAGTTTAAGATATATTCAAAACGTCCATGAAACACTTTATGGTGATTCCATCTCACTGCGCAGAGAGACAGGAAGTCTCCGCATCACTTCCTGTTCACTAAATGTATGGGAGCTCAGGCTAATTTCAGTCCTTAAATAAATATACATATGTGTATCATTTCAGGATCTGTCTATGACATGGCTTTATAAACTAACTTGTTTTGAAAAGCATTTTTATATTAGATCTTTGTTCATAACAATTATTTGGAAATGAGGAATCTATCAAAGTCCAAAAATATATATGTTTAAATGAAAATCTAAAATTACCTGCAAAAACCAGCATTCACAAGTGTGTTTTTTTACTGTTAAAAGTTTCTTCATTAACAAAAGTCTTAAGTTTGACTTTAAAGTCTGATAATATCCTTCCAAATTCAAGTAGAAACCAGCATTTTTTTTTTTTTTTTTTACTGTTATATTGATGTGCAGTTCATGTTTGGAGGAGAGATGGGAGAATCACTATAAACCTGTGCTGATTGATTCAGTATTCTACAGAATGGTACGTCTAATTAAGAATCAGTGGTGGGAAGCTGAAGATTGACACGAATAACTTGTTGTTTTTTTTTGTTTTTTTTTTTTTAAGTGAATTTTTGCACCTGTTGACTCTAAGATGGATAAGGAGAACGATGGTCTATCTGTCCACATTTCACTGTTTTGCAAATGTAATTTAACTGTTTTACTTTTTATCGTTCAAACAAAAAACTGCTGCTATATTAATGGTTAATATCCCTTTTTTTCTATTGATCTCTTAAGGACACTGTAACTGTTTAACGATGGAGATGATACTCTATGTGATTGATAATGATTGAAAACTGACAATGCCAAAAATAAATGTTTGTTTTTTTCTTGGTATGAAGTCTAATTTGTTTTTTTTTCTGACATATATATATATTGCACTAAGTGAGAACTTCTTCAGGCCATATTGAAACATTTTCAGTTTGATGATGGTATATAACAAAATAAACTTAAAGTATTCTGTCTTACTTTTTTATGTTTAAGTGGGTTTTTCTACATAAGTGTAACGTCTAAAGTATTAAGGTCTTCTCACAAGATATTTAAATTAGGAAAAACGTATTTAGGTCAAGCGAATAAAAATCTGGAATCTGACAAACTCAATCATTTCCGGTCTGCATATGTGTACGGAAGCCCAGAGGGGACAAGCCCATAAACAAACGCGCACAGCTGAAAACAACCGAACAGTGCTGGCTTGATGAGACAGCCTTAACAGGCTTCACAACCACGATGGAGCTTTCTTATCAGTCCATTAAAATCGCCCATCAAACTCGGGAGGCGGTGAGTAATCGCGGTGGTTTGTTTGTTACGGATTTAGGCTTGTTGTGTTAGGCTAGCAAACTTAAGCTAGCAAGAGTTGAAAAAGTCCTGAATGTTACAAATACTTAACTTGGACTGTTGTATTCAACTTGAAATGATATATAAATAGAATCAATTTCTGTAAGTAACATAAGATAAATGCTTGGTACGTGAAAGGAATTACATAGTTAATTGTCAATGAACAAGCGTCCTCTTGTTGCCATAGAAACTCCATCAGTGTAGAAATTTGTCGCCCCCTGCTGGCAGGTTGTATCTCCCAGCACCACCCTCCCTTTCCCCCGCTTTCCAAATGCGATTGGGTCTTTTTTGTCTTTTTTCTATCAGTTTATTCTCAAAGTATACATCCTTTATTTTTCCATTTTTTATGAATCCCTCATTTCATGGCCTGTATGGTGTTTCACTTTATGTGTCACAGTTCTTTTAAGAGTTATTCATATGAGGATGCTCTCAAAGGAATTTTTTTTCCAGTCTCTTGAAAATTCAAATCTTAGAACTTTATTGGAATTTCAATAGGTTAAAACAGGGATCTGCCACCTTAAACACAAAAAAAAGCCACTAAATCCAGTTTCTGACTAAGTAAAACGCAGAGAGCCTCGCAGTATCACTTCACAGACAAATAAAACGTGCTTTTGTAGCCAATTAACCATTCATTTATAAAATATTACAATAATTGAAATATATTAGTGTTAAATCTTTATACAATAATTGTTTTTTTTTACTTTTGACAACAAAAGATACAAGTTCCTTAAAAAAACAACTTGATGTAAAATCAGAACCTCCTGCTGCATCATATTTACTCGATTTTGAGAATGCAAGAAAACCAATATTTATCCATTTGAGAGCTTTACCTCTGAGCAGCAACTAGACTGTGCAGCAGAAGACGAGAACATGCACTTAAAACTCAATAATAAACCACTCTGACAGCAGAATAAATATCTTGCCAGCTTTCTTATCCTTAAAAAATCTAAACACAAAGCTAAATTAATTGAAACTAATGAACCAGTTATTTACTCAATGTGTTAGCTGTTTTCCTTTAAAGCAAAAGAGCCGCATATGGCTCCGTAGCCTCAGGTTTCAGACTCCTGGATTAAAATTTGAATCCAAATTTGTAAAAAAAACCAGTGATCTTTTAGAAATTTTGAATAATTTTCCTTTTCTTCTGTTTGTCGAGTCATATATGTAAAAAAATAAACTTTTTTTCTTTTGCAACAGGATGAGCTGAAGACTAAAACGAGGAAGAAGAACCTTTTGGTATTGATCCACCATCATTTGCTTGGGCAAGGGTGAGGAATCTATTAAACAAACTATTAAAAAGTAGTTTGCTGTATATCTTTGTTGCATTAAAGGTTCCTATATTAACCATTTAAATACCCAACCAAGTCAAAATCAATTAAAACGTTTATTTTTTTTATTTTCATTTTTTTATGTTTATTAGCTAGGATGGTAACACACAATAAATCTGTTAAATAATATGTTATCTTAAATATGCTCTACAGTTTGGTTGAGTGGGCAGTTAAAAGTCTAAAGGTTAATTTCAGGCTGTGCCAATGATTAAAAATACATTTTTTTTGCATAAAAACCTAAATATTTTTTTCTTCAGATTCTGTTAGTTGAAAAAAAAGTCAAACTATTTTTTTTCTGCACTCATTTCTTGCAGTTTTGGATTAAAATTTAACATTTAAATCACTAGTTACTATGACAACTACAAGATGAGCAATTTCGATCCTATTCTATTTTTTTATTTCTATTCATGAGTGCACCATCTGTTGTGTATGTGTTCTAAATCAGCTCCTGCAATAAAGAAATCATGCAACAGTGTACAATAAAGCCTGGATTGCCATGGCTGTTACCTGGATGTGGTTTGTTCTCCAGCTTTGCAGCTGCAGCAATGGCCTTGGACCAGGAGACAAACGGAGGTCTGAGGAGGTTCGAGGTTTGTGATAACATCGATCTGGAGATGGTGCTGATGGAATTCGAGAGTTATCACTATGTCAAGTTCCAGAAGTATCCCAAACTCATCAAGAGATCGGCAGAAACAGGCACATCCTGAAACAAAGACCAGCATTGATGCTCAGTTATCAGGGGGAATACAGTTTTATAAAGTGTCTGTTTGTTTTTCCATCAAGGCGAGAGAAATGTGAAGAGTGGGGGCAAGAGGTGAGTCGGCCCGTCTCTTATATTCACCTGATCTTCATGCAGGCAGGAATTTTAACCTTTCTGGAACTCTTGTTTGCCTGTAGGAATTCCTGCTCGGCTTTAAAGACTCTTCCCAGAATTATTTCATCATCCACAGCCAAGACGACCACCAGCAATGTAACTGGAACAAAAACATGCCAACCCCATTCATTAACCCAATATAGCCATATTTAATACAACTAATATTGTATCATACTGTATTAGCATAATTCAAACTCCCCTAAAACCCCAGTTGTATGGAACTTGCTCCGTGTTTTCTGTCTCGTAGTGTATTAGCATTCCACTTCCTGTTCGTTTCAAAATGGCTGCCTCCATGAAATCTCAGAAACACTTTTGACGGGAAAAGTTTAGCTAAATTTCTAAACTTCATGGTGAGAATAACTCATCTATTTTTATTAATTTCATTAAATGACTACTTGCTTCAACTAAAACCAAAAAGACAACAAAATTTACACCATCTTAAAAATTCATAGATCAGATTTGAGAATAAATAAGCTGCTTTTTTCTTGAACACTTGTGTAATTGTTTTTCCATCTCAAGCAAACATTGTTATAAGCAAACATTTTAACGTATCATAAATATAACTATGTACATCTCATTAAAAAATGATATAGCATTTTAGTGAACTCTTCATCAAAGGGTTTAAAAAAACGTTTCCATTAAAAAAAGAAAAAAAAAGAAAAAGATTTTCTCTCAATTTCTTGATGTAGGCCTAGTAGACTTTACAGGGTTGAATAAGTAAAAATGGAGAGGATAGTATTCTCAGTATCATGTTCAACTGTGATTTATTTATTTTTTTTTTTTTTTTTTTAGGAGAACGGAACCTCAGTGGATCCAGACTCATTAGAACTTGGTATCAGCATTTCATCTCTCAGAACCGGACCAGACACAAACAGAAAGGTAATGTCAAAGTTATACAAAAATTAATCCAAAATACATGATAAGTAGAAAAAAGTATGATTTTACTTTTCTAAAACTTCTCTGTGGTTTTGCTTTTTTAAACAATATATTTATTTATTTATTGTAAAATTTTATGGCCAATGGAAACCAGTGTGCAATTTTGTAATTGGATTCAGATTTTTTTAATAAAATACATGGCTAATGTTTGTGTAATCATAGCTACTATAAACAAAAACTGAATGTAGACCACCAAACAATTAACAAAATACATTAAAAAGGCCTTTAACTTCAGCAAATCTTTTTTCTTGCAAATTTACGTGTTTTAAAGTCGTACATTTACGAGATTTAAAGTTGTAAATTTATGAGAAAAAAAACTTGCAATATTTCTTTTTATTATTCTCTATTTATGGGTGGGCCTAAAACACTACTGTAAGCACCAGATAGTAACTGCATTTTTTTTTTCTAAAAACTGAAGTTAAAAAAACAAAATAAATTTTTGGTTATTATGTTCTGTGCACCAGTTAGTTCTCAGATTTCTTTTTTACTTCCATTTTTGGAAATAAATGGAAGGAAAAATTTACTTTTTTGTTTTTTTTAGGTGCTCCTGTAGTAAATAACTAAACAAATTATTAGTTTTTTTTCATGTTTTACTTTAATTTTTGTAATTCCATTTTTATTTACTTCAATTTCCCTTTAGGGGCTCCATAATAAATAACTAAAAAATCATATTATTTTTTTTTACGACCAGTTCAGTGATGGTAAAACTGTGACTCATGATTCTTCTGGAGGAGCTGACACCGATCACATGGTAATAAACCCTGGACACCCATGAATCCCCATTGAAGAAATATTACAATTAATCATAATGATAAATTAACACATTGCTATAATGACTTCCTGTTGCAGGAGCGGCTCCTCAAACCCCTCAGTGGATTTTCGGGCTTGAGTGGTGAGATGAAGGAGCTGGCTGCGATCATCAGTGGGGTACTGTACAAACACCCTAACATGTTTACAGTGAAAGCATAAAAACAGGTTTTCTTCTTGTGAAACTGCACATAACATGTACTAGTTTTGTTTTATTTTATTGATGTGAATTTCTGTTTACCATAAATGATACTAAAATTGGCCTGATGATATGAACTTTGTCCTCTAGGGGGCAGTGAAGAGCTGCGTTTTGAATGAAAGCCTTAATGAAGGGCCAGCTTCTATCTATATCACTTATCTGATGTTTCATTTTAAAGGACACCTATTTACGCAAACCTAATCCCAGCAGGACGTGCTCTTTCCCGTGCATCCTTCATTCTTTGCGTCTGTGTATGTGTGTGTATTCAACCCTAAAGGACATCTATTTGCACAACCCAAACGTGCGGTGGGAGGACATCATTGGTCTGGAGGATGCCAAGCGATTAGTCAAAGAGGCCGTCGTTTATCCCATTAAGGTGCGGCCGCCACACGAGTGCGCTGGTATTTTGGTGTCAGTTCCCCGTCTTCGATTATGAATACATCTCCTTTAAAAGACTTAAAGAGACAGAGGGCAGCAGGGTCAGGCCAGTCTATTAGACTGACATGAAATCTATATCTGAGATCTTATGACAACACGCATACACAGATGGATAGACAGCCATGGATATAGAAATGCATGGAGTGTGATGTGGAATTTAGTATACACAGCCTCTACATATAGACAACATCCACACACTTTTATCATCATCACATCCAGACCTTTCCCATGGTTATAATGTCAACAAATCAGCTTGTCTGCATCCTTCTGACATTTCCAGATGAAGATGAGGACAGATGTGTCAATTTCCTTTTGTCATATATTCTGCTGGGCGGTTTCATTGAAAAACACCATCCTTCTTTTCTTATTATAATTCCAAACTTTGTCTCCATTATGACTCATTCTCTGTGGGATAAGGTCAGTTTGATGATTTGAGGCTGCTCCTGTTTGCCAAATAATATTCATTCTAATTCATGCTGCAATGTATTTGCAGCTCTGATTCAGCTTTCTCTATCAGACGGACACTTTTCTTTGCCCACAGATCGGCTTCTCATTAATCTACTACAAAATAAAAGCATTTCCTGAGGAAGTAGATTAAAATGCAGTGAAGTTTCATTTTTTTTAGCATGCAGTGAAGCAAATCAGTATGTGAACAACCTGTGATTTTGAAAGTTCTCCCATTTAGAAATCGTGGAGGGGTCTTAGATTCTCATCTCAGGTGCATGTCCACTAAAACTATATCTGGAAATCACCTAATATGATTTATTTAAAATAATGTATTTGTATACTACTGCTGCAAATAAGTATTTCAAGACCCAGATAGTCCACCTCCACTCCACTTATTAACCTAAATTAGTAGCACCTGTATGAGGTCGTTGGCTGCATGAAGACACCTGTCCACCCTGCACAATCAGTACTAACATGGCCAAGACCAAAGAGCTGTCCAAAGACACCAGAGACACAATTGTAGACCTCCACAAGGCTGGAAAGGGCAACAGGGCAAGTGAGGGGGGCTGTTACTACCTGTTATTGTTTGGATTGTTCAGATTTGAAATAAAAAAATAATAATAATGCAATGTGATTTCTACTGTCCCTCACAGTGGACATGCACCCAAGATGAACATTTCAGACTCCTCCATTGTTGCCCTAATGATTTCCTCCCTATCATATGCAGTATCCTCAACTGTTTACGGGAATTTTATCTCCATGGAAGGGTTTACTCCTCTATGGACCCCCAGGTAAGAGGCCGAGAGAATAAAATCTACAAAACTTTATATCAAATATTCAGTTCAAATGCAGGTGTCTCCACAACCATCTAACACAGGTACAGGCAAGACACTGCTGGCTAAAGCCGTGGCAACAGAGTGCCGGACAACCTTTTTTAATATCTCAGCCTCCAGCATCGTCAGCAAATGGAGAGGTGACTCAGAGAAACTGGTCAGGGTAGGTCATCACCCATCAGATTAACTGTTCTCTTTGTTTGTTTGACTTGTTTTTACACATTATGTGTGTCTGCAGGTTCTGTTTGAACTGGCTAGGTATCACGCCCCGTCCACCATCTTTCTGGATGAACTAGAGTCAGTGATGAGCCAGAGAGGAAGTAGCTTCGGGTGAGCTCTGCTTTTCATCCCGCCTTTTGGGAAAGTTGTCTTAAAATACGAATGTGAATGCGGCAACCTGTAAGTGTCATTGTGGTCAGGGGGGAGCACGAGGGCAGCCGCAGGATGAAGACGGAACTGCTGGTTCAGATGGATGGACTTTCCAGATCTGAGGACCTGGTGTTTGTGCTGGCTGCTTCCAACCTGCCTTGGTAACACTTTTACCTAAAATCATTGACTGTACATGAGAACTGGACCGAGCTAGTGTGACATCACCCATAGAAAAACTTTATTTTCAGCTCCAACCCATTGACATGAATAGAGATGGACAAAACAAATCTGTTACCACGGGTTTCAAAGAATTGAAGTCGATTCAGTTGCCATTTTTCCGTGGTATGGATATCACCTAATTTTCGCCATTTGGGGCCAGACGACGTTAGCAAGCAGTGATTGGTCAGAGAATCTGTCAGTCAAATGCTTCGAACATTTGGGGCCAGCGGGCACCACATTATTGAGGAATCTGATTGGCCATTTTTTAACTTGAATAACTTGCTGTAAAGAAAATATATCATGAAAAAAAATTTGTTTAGCAAGAAAATGCTAAAAAGAGACACCAGAGCAAGAATGATGATTCTAACTAACAGAATGACTGAGTAATAGCTGTTTATTTCTCTATAGATGTCTATGGAGTTTTGACTACTTTGGAGCCAGAAAGTACTTCCTGTTTGGAAGGCGGGGGAGTGGGGGGGTGGTCACACTGTCCAGTTCTCATATACAGTCAATTATCAAAACACTGATGCACTGATCTTGATGGCGACGCATTTATTTTAATGCATTTGAACATTGGAGATGAAATACGGACATTCAGTATTTTCAGTAATTGTTTAAAAAACGTTTCTTACCACGGAAGAACTGAAGAATAACTGTCTTTATCTGCTTTTAAAATATATTTTAGGGAGCTGGACCATGCGATGTTAAGGCGGTTAGAGAAAAGGATTCTGGTGGGTCTTCCCTCTTCTCCTGCTCGCCAAGCCATGATCAGCCATTGGCTGCCTCCTCTCAGCTGCACAGGAGGGGTGGAGCTAAAGACTTCTTTAGACTATAAAATGCTTGCTGAGGTTTGCTGCTTTTTGTGTTGTTTTTCTTAGATATTTCCCCTCAAATCTCAGTTTATTTAGACGTATGTGTTGTTTTTGTGACATGTCTTCTAGCAAATGGAGGGATATTCTGGCTCTGATATCAGACTGGTGTGTAAAGAGGCTGCCATGAGACTCGTCCGGACAGTGTTTGACTCTCTGGAGTCTCATCAGAATTGTAAGGCCTTCATTAAAAAAAAAAAAAAAAAAATTCAGACAGACAATCCTCCTAGAGCGCATCATTCTCAAACAGCTCTTCTTCCACATCAGGTTCTGACATTTCCGCCATCCAGCTGGGAGCTGTGACTACAGCGGACTTTGTGGAGGTGATCGCACACACCAAACCATCAGCCCGGAGCCTGATGGAGCGCTACACGGCCTTTGAGAGAGAGTACCAGTCTGTCTGAGACTCAGCTTCTTCTCTTTTTGACGGGATAAACATATCTCTGGTTTCACTTTAGAACATTTCAAAGACATACTGTAAATTCACTGTCATTGCTTTGTTAGCTTTTGATATTTTTTAAGATTTTATCTTTGACATTTAAGCTGTGAAAGTAATAAAAACTGATGAAAAAACATTTTGTGAGAAAAAAAAAAAGAATTAAAGTAAAAAATGTTTATATAATTTTGTTTCCAGCTGTCTTTACATTGATCAATACCCTACAGTGAAAATATGACAATTTCAAATCTTTTAGTTTTATTTATTACTTATATACAACTTAAAGGATGAAAGAAAAAATATAATCCAATAGCATTAAATATTTCTAGAAATGATCAGACTTCAGCAGGACGGCTATTCTCGTGTCTTTAACATGTTTAGTGGGAAGAAACTGATCTGCTTTTTTCTCATGGTGACCAGAATGCATCATCGTTTACAATTGGTGCAAATAAAAGGCCCTATGAGGGCATCAAACAGGTTGTCCCTTAGTTGGAGTTAGAGCAGGTGCTGCAGGATGTGCTCAACGGCGTCTGGGAAGCTGTCACATGTCAGGTGAGGGGGTGGACTGATTTTGTTTTCATCTCCTTCTCTGTATTTGCCTGTAAAATGAAAACAAAAAAGTCACACAGGCAGAATTTCTCATTTGAAATTTCAGTAGAAAGCATGTTGAAGTTTAAGTTACGTCAGAGTGAAAATGAATGGGAGATTGAGATAATACTGAGGTGCACACATTGACTGCACAAGAGAACTGGACTGAGTGACCTATAGAGAAGTAAGCCGCTATTACCTTTGTTTTTTACGTGTTCTCACTAATCCTATTGTTTTTGTCATAATATAGTTAATTTATTGCAAGTCATTCAAGTTATAGACGGACAAATCAAATGACTCAATGAACAGTTCTCTGTTTGCACAAAAACAAATAAAAAAATTCTAGTTTCAATCATATAATCTGGGTACAATACAAGTATATATGATGAATTTTACCATGTATAACAATAAATATGAGGTGATTAAGAATAACAACCAAATATATAAATGTCATTGTCACTACTTAAAAGAATCCTTCCCTTCATAATTTAAATATTAATACAATTATTTATATTAATAGTAGTATTTTCTTTCTTTATTATTATTATTATTAGCATGTACTTTCCTGTCTTTCTTAGGGGCAGGCTTCATTATACCCAGGTACTCTGCTCCATTTCAAACATGTCTGTGTTGTTAAACTGTTGTTGTAACTATTATTATTGTTAGTTTCATTTTGATTGTAGTATAATTTAACACACTGGTCTCCAACCCTTTTTAAGTGACGGACCAGTTTAAATTGGACAATATTTTCACAGACCGGTCCAAACGGAGCAGAAGTTGGCATTTTTAAGCTTTCAGTTTCTGAAAAACTATTTTCAAAATAAAATGTTATGTTAAGGAATTTGGTCTAAAATATATCAGTAGATTCTTTTAACTACAGATAATGAAGATTCAATGAAACAAAGCTGTTGTAGAATTTTTTTCTGATTTGAAAAACGTCTGCGGCTGTTTTGAACTTAGTGATGAAGATTTTCCCTTTAATGTCAAAGTGGAGGCTGACGACCAGATGCTAGCTTCAGTTATGTCTGACTTTTAAGGTGAGATGGATGAATAAAGCAAAAATAAAATGACTCAATCGTCATAAAACTGCTATTTTCTAAATATAATATAAACACAAATGCACTGTAAATGTCTCCAACTTTATTATCTGTGTGTGAAACAGTTGAGTCTGTCTCCACGTAACAGACAGCTACATGCTACATGAAAACAGCCGTCTCTTCTACAGTTTCCTCACTGACTCTTTTCTCCCTGAAGAAACTTTCCGAATATGTTTTATTGTTTGGTTTTTGTTATCTTTTTAGCTAGCAACCCAGCTAGCCATGAAGCTAGCCGCTTAAGTCACGTGACCAAGACAGATGTTGTGAAAAGAATCTGGCAGTTTTCCAAAATAAAACTTCCTTCAGGATTAGAAAATTAACGAAACGGAATTAATCAAAGTTAGCGCATGTATTTATTTTTCTGTCTGCAGCCACGGACATAACATGGAGGTGTCCATATCACAAAAACAACTAGAGCTGCCACGATTAGTCGACTAATCGACGACTAATCGACTATTAAAATAGTCGACGACTACTTTAATAGTCGATTAGTCGCTACTTCATATTGAATGGAGTCAGAGTGTAGTGAAGTTAAAAGTTATAATGGCATTATGCTAGCTTTTTGCACTATTTTGGCATTTATTAAGGTTTTTTAGGGTAGCTAATATTTCAGCCACATGCTAGCTATTTTGGCTAATTTAGGTTTTTTTTTAGGCTATTTTGGAGTTAAGCTAATATTTCAGCTGCATGCTAGTTATCTGGCAAATTTGGGCTTTTTCAGTTTTTAGACTATTATGTAGTTTAGCAAACAATTCAGCTACATAACTGTTTTGGCTAACTTAGGATGTTTTCAGTTTTTTAGGCTACTTTGGAGTTTAGCCAATAGCCAAAGCTGCATGCTAGCTATTTTGGCTAATTTATACTTTTTTGTTTTGTTTTTTAGGCTGTTTTGCAGTTTAGCTAGTATTTCAGCTACACACTAGCTGTTTTGGCTAATTTAGGCTTTTTTTGGCTGATTTGGCATGTAACTAATATTTTAGCTGGCTATCAGCTTCAGCAATTTGAGCTATCAATTTTAGCGTTTTTAGCTTTTAGCTCTAGCATTTTCAGCTGGCAAATTCAGCTTACAGCATTCACACTAGCATTATCACAGGTATTGCTATATATCTAGTTTTTTGTAAGTTTAAAGCTAATGATGGTTAAGATGTGTGCTTTACATCCACTTTATGCATGACCCAATTAGTCGACTAATCGGAATAAATAATCGGTGATTAGTTGACTATTAAAATAATCGTTTGTAGCAGCACTCAAAACAACTAAAGTGACTTTGGATGGTTGGAGCTGGACGTAAGCCATTTTCTATCTTTTCTTAGTCCAGTTCTCCTATGAAGTCTATGGATGTACACAGGGAAGTCTCAAGATAAGCTTGAAGGGAATGACGAATCAACTCACCGGATCGAACAAGAATCCCCAACATCCCTGCATTCTGGGCTCCACCTACATCATCTCTAGCATCCTACAGAAAACACAACACTATTATGAGTCATTTCTACATCACTTAAATAGTTCTCATTAGTGAAAACCACTTTGGCTCTTACGTCTCCTATCATGACCGCTTCACTGGGGCTGCATCCTAAATCAGACAGCGCCTAAATAAAACCAAAGTTAGAAGAAACGTAGGAATATAACCTCATGAACATTTCTATCGCAAGGGGAAGAAATAACAAACCTGTATAAAAAATGTCTGTTCGGGCTTTCCCACTACACTGGCTTTTTGGTCTGTGGCATACTCCAGGCCCGTCACAAAGGGCCCGGGACCAAGGGCCAAGCCGTCCTTCCGCTTGTAGTAGCGAGCCTTATGAATGGCGATGAGGGGAGCTCCATCCAGAATCATTCTAAAGGGAAATGGAAAATAAGAAAACGGCACTTTTCTCCTTCAGAATCTACTGGAATAACGTTGATCGTGTTAACAATTAAAAAAATCCCAGTAAATCCAAGAATATAAACACTATTTGTGGTGTTAAAGGGTTAAAAGTTGATCTTGATCTTTAAGCATTTAAATAGAAAAAAACTATGAAGCACTTCCCACCTGAAGGCCTTATTTAGAGTTTGGTAGTTAAAATCTTCAGGGGCGAGTCCGATGACAACAGCGTTTGGTTCTGACGTGTCGATGCCTGTGCAGAAAGCATCAAAAGCTTATTTTTTTAAAACATTACAACCCCTTTACCTTCAACATTTCACGAGTATCTGCCATACAATTACATTTATGATTTTGTGTGTTTTTTTTGTCGAGTCAGATTGAACTAATTTGAACTGATTGTGAGCTTTTACTTAAGGTTTGAGGTAAATATACAAAGAAAACAGGTGTTCACCAGTAAAATCTTCCAGTGCGCTGTCCTCCACCAGCAGCAGAGGTCTGTGATTTTTCTGCTCTATCAAGCTCCGCGCTGCACTCAGAGATGTGAAGATCTCATTCTCCTGCCAAGCAAATTTATTTTTACTTTTTTTTAAAGGATAATGATTTTTTTGCACTGGTCACTCCATCTTTTTCCTGTATTTCAGTGTTAAACAATCCCTTTAGTTTAAGTT
>NC_050523.1:18131980-18158348 GCF_002922805.2 Oryzias melastigma | reverse complement strand
TCCAGCAAGCTCCTCTTGCTCTCTTTGGTCGTGTTGGTCACAAACTTTACAGCAACAGATGCCTTCCTTAATCTGGTGGTGCCAGAGGAAATAGACAAAACATTTTTTATTTCATCTCATTTTGAACTCTTCTCCTGTCATTTCTTTTTGAGAGATTGCTGTAACTAACTGCAGATGTGCTAAACATTATGAATTATCCCAATACTGAGCTTTCTGATCGCATTCATTTTTGTCATATGCTTCTTTTATATTTCTCTATTGTAACAAATTATAAGTTTTCCTTTTTTTCTTGAATCCAGTTCCTTTTGTTTTTCTTTTTCACATCCTGAAACGGAGAATCATTTAAAAGCATGAAAGCATTTTTGATGCAGCAGCATTTTGTCTTTGCTGCTTCCATTACTTACCACACTCTCATAGTCTGTATTTTGCATATTTAAAACATATTGGAAAAGAGGAATATTAAAGAATAAACCAAATTTGTTTTAAGTCACTGGATTTTTTTTTTTTTTTTTTTTGCCTTTCCAGCATTATTGATTTCTTATATCCACGGGCAGTCTTTGTAGCTCCATGTGATAAATGAAAAGATGCATGGGAGTAATGATGGACTTGCTCTGATTTATCAGGGAAAAATCACACATCCTCTTTAGTAAAATACATTGATCCAAGTTTTTTATTTTTGCTTTTCTGCCTCCAAACTACACCATGTTTCATATGTCTCCTAAACAACTGTTAACTGTTTGTTAACTGCATGAACCTGTTCTGTTTCTTACTTCTTAAGAGCTTCCTGAGCTCCTGGCACAGCCGTGTCCTCTATATGAAGAGTTCCACTCAGGTCTATGAGGACCGCCTTCAGGGCACGTTTGTCCGCTCTGGCCACCATGTTGGAAGTCAGCTGGCGGAAAGACATTTTATTTTTTATTGGCTTTATGGAGTTTTAGTGTACCAATCAAGTATATACGAAAATAATGTACTTTTTCACAGTAAATGTCACACCTTTCTACAGGTTGGGAGCATAAATCCCCACATTAAGGATGTCATTATTAAGATGCTCTGCTTTGGAGAAACAGAAGATCAGCAAAGAAATTTAAATTCAGATTATTTATATTTTATAAAGGACTGAATCATAAAGTCACCATTGTTTATTTGCAAAAACTGCAATCTGAGGACACATTTGGATGCATTTTTGATCAAATCAGCTTGAATGCAGATTATCAAAGCTGCCAAAAATGAGCAAGATCAGCTGTAAACAGAGCTTTAAGCCACAGTAAAAAAGCTTGATCGGCCACAACAGTGCACCATTTAAAAACAATAATGCCAGCATAATCATAATTCACATCGGTAATGGCAGAATGTACCAGATTATTGTGTTGATCAAACTCGAACGATGACAAACTGAGAGGATTATCGACCAGTTTCATGTGTGGGCTTGTGATACAGATTTCTGGATTGATATTTCAGAATGTCACCCCCCTTGTATTTAGACATATTTGGAATTCCCTCCTGTAGTTATCACAGTCAGAGTACAATTAATATCTCTAATACCCACGATCTCAATGTACAAATCAGTGAGTTACGTATTAGCATGCATTAGTCCGTTTAACTATTAGGAGGAAACGAAACAGAGCGATGTCTCCTACTACAGGTCTGCTTTTATTCCAGTTTTCTATGTTTACGATAACAAACTGGCACTTTTATGTGTGATATGAGCTTTTATTTTTGTATAAATATGCAAAGAAATTGGCGTTTAAACGGTAAATTTAAAAAAAATGTAAACGATTTTAATGTTGTGCATATTAAATGTCAATATTCGTATTTTTGCAAAGTTTTTCCAATAAAATATTCAGCTAAAAAGACCTGAATTCAAATATTAGCAGCCTGCTTAGCTAACCTTTCAGCTTCCTGTTGACGTTTCTTCTTCTACGTAAATGTAAAGTAGCTCGGTGCTGCCCCCTGCAGCTCCAATTCAGCCAAAATTCGGAGTTTATGGTTTAAAAAAAAAAATAATTTCGCAGTTCCTTTTGAACTGTATGGTATAATTTAACTGGGAAAAACATATTTTTCTTTTTTTCCCATTTTTATATAATTCTGTTTTTTTTTTTATATTTAGCTTTTTAAGCTATAGGCTATAATCAGTTAAGAGGGTTATCCTCGACTGCTTAATCATGCATTAAAAAAACATATGTGCCCAATCACACTAACTACAAACAGATGTATCGCATTAGTAGTTCTTTTAGATTTACTCTGAAGGGATGTATTATCAGAATGATAAAAAGCTCTCTGCGTGATGCCAGACAACGCTCCTCAAATCCTCTGTTCATGTTACCTCTAAATAGTGAATAACATGGATGTTTTTCTACTGTCTTTTATTCATAAACACCTTCTTAAATAGGCTATTTTTGTAGAAAACATAAATAAATCTCATTTAATACTTATTTGTTTGATAAAATACTTCCAGATGTGATTATTGTTCCCCTTTTTAGCTTTTATCACATGTAATTTCAGTTTTTTAATGTATTCACACACTAAAATATCATAGATTTTAGGAACACAATGTGAAAAACAAACCTTTAAATAGCAAATATATTACATTACACTAGCATGTTCGATTAAGTTGAAAAAATTTGACAAATAGTAAAAAATTTGATGAGGATTGAAACTGTGAATAGCACAAACTCTCCTGTATATCACTACTTTGTCACTTTTAGTTTTCTCTGCATGTCCCAGATCAACTCAGACTAATCACAGATCAAAATGGCTTTAATGTGTAAATCTCTCTGATCAACATATGCTTGTAATTCCAGTAAACCTCTGACTCCTCTATATTCAGGATAAAGTGAATAAATGTGATCGCATATCAGTAATGTGATCATTACAAACGTAAAACGAGGTAATAAAGTCAGAGAAAATGCAGAAAGGCGATTATTTTCTATTTAAATTGTTAGATTATATTTTCGTAAGCAGTCAGATCAATGTTTAAAAATGAAAAAGCACCAGTTCCACCATAATTTTTAAAACACACACTTAGTTTCAGTTAAGGTGGTATCAGGTATTTGTACATGCTTTCTACAAATCGTGTCTTTTTTTCCCACTTTATTCTGAAACAAAACTTCTCAATTCTGGTTTTTAAGTGTGTCTAATCCTCAAAATAGTCAAACTTTATTGTTATATCTATTTTTTTCTTCAGAAAAGCAACAAAAATGAAAAAAAAAAATAAAATAGAGTTCAAACAATGTATTATTTTCACTAACTTCATGCTTATTTTTTTTTTTTTCATTTTCATGTAAAAGTCAATTTAGAAGGAACAGTTCTCTTATCGGTCTGCTATCTTTCTAATTGTATTCATGAAGGTGGAGAAAAACACATTTTGTGTTTGAGATGTGAATAGTTGACAGATTTTTTTTCTTTTTAAAGAAAAAGTTCACAACCCTTCATTCATCAATGAGTGGAGCAAAGTGAAGACAAGTCTGAGTTTGGATTGTTCTTTACTGTCACAAAGTAGTTGACAGAACATTCATCAACAGCCAAAACCTCTTAAAAAAAAGCCTAACAAACTCATAAAAAAGACTTTTTTGGATAATTTTTTTAGTTCAAATGTTGCAAAAATCTGCTGTTTGTAATAGAACTTCATAGGCAGGATTAAAATTAAAATTTATGATCCTCAAACAATGACACATCTCGAGAGCTCGCCGCAGTTAAACTCATGACAAAATATGCTGTAATTTCTTAAAAATCACTAAAACAGATTTGTCAATGTTTCCTGCAGAACAAGATAAATCTGATGTAAAGCTGGAGATGAGGAAAGAAGCATCATTTTGTCTTGGGAAGTAACAAAAAAAAAAAAATTCAAATAGATCAGTCTTGTGGGGTTTTGAGGAGGAGAAATCCCATCAGAAAGCTGGAAGTCCTTTAATTTACTGCGGCGCCTGAACTCATCCAAACAGCAACAGCAGGACAATGCAGGCAGAGTTCACCAGAATCAAGGGGACTGTAAAAACAGAAGTAGGGTGAAAAATCATGAACAAGCTGCAACCGTCACGTTTAATTATAAAAATGTTAACCATGCACATCCATAATTCAGTAACATTTATATTAGCATCACAAAAAAATGCTCCAAAGAGTATGCGAATTATTTGAGTCTTGCAAAGATTTCAAATCTTTATTTTTTGTACATTTAAGATATTTTAACAAGTTGCTTTAATTAGTTTCCCCTTCCAAGCTTTTCTCAAAATCAGCAGTCCTGATTTTTTTGTCTCAGTAGGATCAAAAAATAAGGAAGTTATTATTAAAATTTGTCAAAATCCTTCTGCTCTACACTTTTGACAATAGAAAAACTCAATTTTAAGAATTAAAATACTCAAAATTTCATTTTTATGTTTGATTTAGTTTTGAGAACGTCATTTTGAACTTTATAATTACATTCTTATAACTAAATTAAAAAATTACAAGGCAATTTGAGTTTTTTGGGGAACAAAAATGTGGATTTATGTTCTAAGAATAAGTTCTAGTTTTATATATTCTGATGATTTATTACAATGAACCAACTTGTCCTAAGATCATATTCTCATTTTGTTTAAATATTGTTCTAAAATTAATCATTTCTACTTAACACACTAGTTTTTGTCACTGAAATCAAAATAAACTACAATTAGATACATAAAAACTAAAAAAAACAACAACATTGGCTTAGAACAAGCAGCATATACTTATTACTGGCCTGTATAACATTCAGTTGAATTCAATCAGTTCATTTGACCCTTTTTGAATGCTTGTTTCTATATTTTTATTCTATTATTTCCCATTGAAATGTACAGAGAATTTTCAATACTTTTTAGTGATTTTCTTTTACTACTTTTTGCAAAGTAGTTTTAATGCACCATACTTTTTGCTTTTACTCGAGTAGATTTCTAATAAAAGCCCAGACTCTTACACTTCAAAATGTGCTGCATTTTTTCTGTTACTTTTTTCTTTATTTTCCAATCTTCGTATTTTATGTAATCTATATATATGTGTGTGTTTAGCTTTGAGATTACAACCATGATGAACCTTTAATGGATTTCTAGATGTTGATATTTGGAGGTATTTAAAAGTTAACGTTAGTAAAACAACAGCAATGAGTTGTAACGTATTTATCACTAACAACTCATCATAAATACAAAAAATCATAGTTTATTCCATTTAAAAAAGTAGTCTATTCAAGTATACTACAAGTATTCTTTGAATGTTCTAAAAGTGAGGCAGTATACCTGGAGGTTTACTCTTTATACTATCTATGCTGTAAACTTAAAATGTTCCAATTTAGTGTGAAGATTCAGTAAGTATGCTTCCTCTACACAAGTACATGTCCCCTTCTCAAGTATATTTAATAAAATAAACTTCAAATGTACAAAATTCTGCTAAGGGTTGGTATGAACCAACTTGTGTTAGAAAATATTGGCACAAACCCACATTTTTCTTATTTTATTATTCTCAATCTCATCAATGAAGTTGTTGTTGTTACCAAAAAAAATGTTTTTTTGCTTTAACATTTTACACGGTAACAATCTTAAAATCGGTATTTCCACTATTCATTTTAGAGGAAGTATTTGCTTGAGTAACATTATTTAAATTTTATTTTACAAGTTTTTAACAGGTGATGCGTTCACTGACTTCATGTTTCTGGTAAATAATAATGAGTGCTCTGACCTCTCATGACGGTGCGAACTGAACGGATCAGATTAAGTATCTGAGCTTTGACTCCGAGATCATCCCCGAAACCTCCGACTCCCTGATCAGCGCCCCAGCCGACTGAAGACACCAGCAGAACAGAACGGGAGAGTGGAAGAAAAATTCAAGGAGACACAAAAAACAGAAGAAAATACTTTTTGTAGTTTAACAATAACTGTACAAAGAACAGACAACAATATTTTTTGTTTTTTTTAACCAGTAACATGCACGATGTTTATAACACTCACATTTACAGAGAAACCGTTCTTCGTGCAACACGGCGATTGCATTAGTGCACAGAATAATGCTTTGGATGAGAGAATACAGAGTGAGCGCCATGCTGGCAGCCTCTGCTCCTCCTCCTTCTTCTCCAGCTAATCCTTTGATCCTAAACGCTCTGGGAGACCCGCTGCCGTAAACCGGCGGCTATGGTCGTGCGATACATTCAAAGCTCCCATCGACTCAACAACCAAAAATATTCTTCCGCGTTTTAAATTAGAGTCTAAACATAAAATAATAATAATAAGTGTAGTTCATGTGAATGTTTATCACATAAATGTTGAGAAATAAAGTTGTAGAGCTTGCTCTATAAAAATGTAATTTTAAGCTGTTTATTCAACATTATTTGATTTTGTTTTCATTATTCTTGCCATAAATTGTCTTAATAAATACATGTCTTGTTGAAAACATTTTTTTCTCACCTTATTTTTCTCTTAATTTTTTAATGACACAAAAAAATCAGAACTTTGTGCATCCCAACATTTTAAAAGACTTATTTTAAAGATTACCTTTAATAAAACAAAATCTAGAAACAAAACACACACAACTTATGTTACAGATTTTTTTTTGTTTGTATATATCTTTAATTTTTTCACATAAATAGTTGAGAAACTACAAGAACATTTTGAAATACATCTGCATGAACAGTAACCTTGAAGGACAACTTCATTCATTCTATAAACAAGTTAAGTTGTCATTTGTGTGACATACATGGCATCAATAAGTCCTTTTTTTCATTTAATTGTCATAATAAATATTATTTTCACAATCAAGGTTTGATACTCAAATAAATAAACAAACACATGGGGTTCTTTTGTATGAATTCAACAATCAAGTGGTTCTATTTACACGTAGATACACAACACTGATACACTTTTGCTCCATGTCCATGCACTCTTTTGGAAAGCAAGCAAGCACTTGGAGTCAAACTTGTATCATCCGTTTACCACCTTGCAGCCTTACATTTGTGAATACGGAGGGTTGATTTTGCTGCAATTGTTTTTTCTTTTTCTGGAGGATAAAAAGTTGTGTCAGTGAAATTCTTAGCAAAAGTCCAGCTGCTCTCGATACAGTTTGAGGTCAACTAATTTCTTTCCATGTGCAAAAAAAAACAAAAAAAAAACATTGCAGTAAGATCTGCATTTAAAGGACAGAGTGAACGTTTTGTGAAAGCACTCTGCATTTACACTGTTCTCCATGCACCATTAGCCTTAGGGCCTCCTCATTACAGGCTCGATCATCACCACTATCTGCTCTGACTTCATTTTCTTCTGTTCTTGACCTTCTGTTTCCACGCTAAAGACAACTAACAGTCATGTGTAGGAAGTTAATAGTTGGTGGTGATGATTCATGTAGACAGGAAAGAGTCACAACTTCACGCCACTGGAAAAATCTCTTTGGGATCAAATGATTAAAAAAAAAACCAGAGTGTTGTCTTCAGGGCGCCAGTGTGTTGACATCAGTGCATCTGCAGGCCGGCGTTCACGTGTGAAAGCCAACAGCAGTGCAAACAATAGAAAATAACCACTTCTTATTACTTTCTGACATCAGTAGCTGCCTTCTGGTCGGCCCTTAATCTTTAGAGTTCACAGAGGCTGACGGAGGACGGGATTCCTTTGGTCCTGGATGGATTTTGACAGTAGATTGTAGGAGCTAGACCAGGATTACACCTGATGAATCTCTGTATTTCAGTCAATTTAGAAAGAAAAGAATGATACTGCATTGTTTCACCTCTTTGCTGGTAGAGGTATGAGCAGTTTGTACACCTGAACACATGTTCAAGATGACATATTTGTTGTTCTAGAATGTAAATAATGCTGTTGTGTTCCTTTTTATTGGCTTTTTTTACTTCTGTAGTTCTTCCTCATGTAAAAAATGAAAACAAATAGATTTTTGTGGAAAGTTCAAGTAGCTCCTCTCTTCAAAGACATGGAGTCAACCTGTAAAGACAAGAAAGGGGAAATGAAAAAAACCTTTTAGTTTGATTTTTGATTAAAAGGAGAGCTTCGGATAATTCGATCTATAGCAGAACTAAAAATGACATGTTTAAAATGTGTTTCTTCTTTATTTTTGTTGACAAGACACAAAATAAACAATGCATCTGTTAACAAATTCAACAGTCAGAGTGAACTAAAATGAACTTGGAGTCACCTTTTTGCTACTTGCTAAGATGGGAGTTGATCTTTTCTTTTCTGAGGATGTTTGCGTAAGGAATCTGAAAAAAACAACAACAAAAAAATACATTTTTAAAGCCTAAAAACACAAACAGCAAAACAGAGCATCCATTAAAACAAAAAGATAAATTTGGAGAATCTAAGCAAGAGGCACAAAGTTTTGACAAAGCACATCGGCATGAATTAAACATTTTTTAGGAGTTCATTTGAATATCGGAGCAAAATTAATATGTCATTACTCTCAGTCACATCCATATGCCAGATCCAGACACATTTATCAATTTCTTTGCGCGCACTTTGGTGAGGACATAAGTGCTCACAAATGCCGGCATTTGTTTCGGAGAAGCGCTGCGCGCGCCTGAGTGTGAGTGTGCGTGTTTTGGCGAGCGCATGCTTTGTGTGTACAAGCGAGTAGCATGTGTCAGAAAGCAAAGACAAACAGCGTCTGTCAGCCTGTCTGCCAGCTGCTCCAGTGATTGATGTCAACGGAAACACTCAGACGGCTGCAGATGAACTTCTCACCCATGAAAGACAAACTACACGGCTGCTTCTGTCTTTTGATGGACAAATAAGAAACAAGACAAAAGTCTGCGTCACTCCTTCTTAATAACTCTTTATTGTTGCTTTGGTTTTAGGCTGTGTTGTGGAATTATTTATGATAACATAAGAATTTCTCTCTCCAAAATAAGACTTAAAATCACAGTAGAGGCTGTTTTTGAAAACTCAACAAAGTTCCTTTTGTGGTCACTTATTGATGACAGGATGTTGTACTTGTTATGCATGACTGTAATTTCCATCAGTGTTCATTATTTATTGAATAGTACTATTAGTATTCTTACCATCTGTAATTGCTGGACCATTTCCTCTCTGTAGGCGAGCTCTCGTTTCATCTGATCCTGAAAATTATCTGAAAATGGTTCAAAAGACACAAATTAATTTAAGCCATTTTTACTTTTAGATTGATAGACAACAAACAGTTATTGATAAAGGTTTTAGTACCAAAGTGTTTTTATTTATTTATAAAACTAGCTTTTTACTTGTAAGACCAAAAAAAAAAATGTGAGCAAATTCTTGACTACTTACGGAATACAGGAAACGGGGAGGTTCCCTTCAGAGCGTGAAACTCTTGCTCAAGTCTTCTCCTGAAGTCGATCTGCTCCAGCAAAACCTTCTGAAGCTCTTCTGTTTATTTTCAAGAAGCAGGAAAAGATGGAAACATGAAACGATGAAGTATCGGCAGCACCAACTAAAACTGTTCTGGATGAATCTCTGAATCAGATGTCAGAGGAAAAGAACAGGAGAACAATCTTCACCTTTCTCCATGTTCTCCACGTCTTTTTTTAAAGGAACAGGAGAACCTGCACCTCGGCACTGATCACCTGAAAACAAAGACAGAGGCGGAATTCAGAACAGACAGGAGCTCCAAAAGTGTTGAAAACAAGTGTTTAAACTTTGTTTGAGATTTTATTTATTTTTCTAACTGGATTCTAATAGATTAAAAACGTAAATGCTTATTTTTAATATTTCCGTTTGAGATGGAATCTTTTAAAATGAGTTTCTTTGTGCATCTCTTGTAAATCTCTGGAAAACTATTTAGTGTTAAAGGTGCTGCAACATTTGCAAATACAAAGAGCTCTGAAAGAAATTGTTTAAATCGATGCACAATATTTTCTTTTTTTATAAAGAGGAAATAATACCATCTATGTTAATTATTTTTTTAAAACAAAATACATATTTAATGTCAAGAGTTAATGACATAATGATTTTTAAATCAAAGCAAACTCTTTACTTCAGCGGTATTTTGTCGTCATTTTTGTGTCTTTTATTGCCTCCAGTTAGAAAAGCACATTTTCATATTAATGAATGAATATTTTTTGTGACAGCTACTCTGCCTCACTGCCTCTGATGCGTATGGCTGTAATTCTCTCTTCAGCCTCCAGGTGTCAGTCTAAGTTAGTGCATACGCTGAAAGTAAGTCTTTTACTTTCTGCTCATCATATTTAATCTTGCTGTCAGATCAGATAATACAAAGGGAGGCAAAACTTTTAGGGATATTATAATTATAAAATGTTCAAATGATTTTATCTATTAAAGCCTGAAAACAGTAGTACAAATGCCGACACCTGTTGCATTAAGTTTCTTTTAAAAATAATTATTCTAGTGACTAGCTGTGGAGAGATTAAAAAACTTTTTCTATACAGAATTGACATTTTTGAATCTCAGGAACAAGCAACTCATTTTAAATCAAGCAGCTTGAAGACATTCACACTGTAGAGCGTGGAATGCACTGCTGTCTGATTTGTGACAATGAGCCATTTACTGGCCTAAATGAAGCAATCCAGCACCCTCAATATGTATGTTCTCCTGCAGTCATTTTGTGTCCCGGCTCCAACCAGCCTTCCCTTTCTTCTTCTTTTTTTTTTCTTCCGTTACTTCGAGACGGCAGAGGTCTCCTTTCTCTCCTCCTATCGTCTATCCTTTCCTCTCCTCGCTCTGTCTCATTTGACAAGCAAATTTGCAGACAGTGCCCGAGGATAACAACCTCGTTTGACAGTCAATTAACCGTGAATAGTCAAAGCCAAGGCGGTTTGCATTACATAAATGGAAAATTAGATTATTTTTTCTCCCTAGAAACAGAGAGAGAATTTAAAGAAAGTAGAGGGGGGGCTGGTGGGACTCGCAGGAATCAGGCCTTCTAATCACGTCGAGCTTCCCACCGCCCAGGGAGACATTCGGCAATCAGGGGAAAGGTGGTTTCATTTAATTTGTTTCGTGTAATTTTTTGAAATACATTATACATTATGTGCGGGGATCATTACAGTGTCTATGTGTGCAGGGGATGTGGGGGGGTAGATATAAATGTTGGCACAGATGTCATAAAGCACTTTTAATGTCTTCCTGACACATATAAAAAGGCAATAAGCTGTGATCTTTTTCAAACAGGAAAGGGTGTTTTTGCGCTGAGAAAGGAGAAAAGACAATTACGTTGGCAGAGATATGGCTTTGGGATGGAGATTGCTGGCGCGCTGCTTATCTCTGAGCTGATGTTTTCTTGTTGAACTATAACGGCCCCCCTAAGACTTACATTCTCTGTGACAATTCTGCTAAAGAGAAAGGAGCTTTCCACTGCTGTTTCATATGTGTGTATTTATGTGAATCCCTTAATTCCCCATTTGAGAGGAGTGGACATGATGGGATGGGGAAGGCAGTGCAGGTGGATTTGTGGGGGGGTGTAATGGTAAAAACGGAAGAGCTTTTCCTCACTCAGGGGGGTATAATGAAAGCAATTTATATGGAAAGAAAATAAATATTTTTATTTGATTTGATTTGAAGGTATTTTTTCACTTTTCTTTTTATTTTAAAATTTTAGATGACCAGTAAAGCATTATTTGTTAATTTTTTTTACACAAAATCTAATTGAGAGTCGGTACCTGAGCTCTCCCTCCAATAGTCCGGCGCCATCGTCTCACTTTCGGGCACAAAGAAACTGCTCTGGTCTTTGTTTTCATCTGGAAGCAAACGTGATAGAGAGACAGGATGGTGAGATTCAGTAAGGCCCATTGGCTGAGCTGGTTATCCGGACACATGGAGATAATTGAGTGCATGCATTGTGCGTGTCTCCTTTGCGTTCCTTTTTTTTTTGCAGCGAAAGGGTCAGACGGGGAGATGAGAGGAGCAAATGAAACGTCCCAGCCTCGCAGGGACACGGGGACACCATAAAACCACTCACTCAGACAATAAATGAAACAAAGATGCTATAATACAACTGACTCAAACATCTGATGAAACACATAGTGTGTAACAGTTGCTGCAATTGTGTGTGATGCTATTTGATGAAACGAAAAAAAAAGGTTTCAAGACGTAAAACAAGTTTTAGGGTTTAAGACGGGCCGGCGAGTGAAACACAAGGACACACTTTGGAGTGTATATATAACTTATATTATACGTCTAGCAGTTAGATCAAAGTCGTAACATTTTAAGAAGTTTTGAAATAAAACTGCTAATTGTAAATCGACTAAAAAAAAGCTCACCTGAAGTGCTTGAAGTGTCTTTGGTTGCATACGCGGGCAGTCCTTCATCTCTGTTTTTCTGAACCTGAAACACAAACATTGTGACATTTTAACCCCATTTAAGACGTTTTCCTAAACTGATTTGACTCAAAAGGTTTCCTGCTTTGAAGGTAAATTGTATGCTGTTTTAACCCAGTGCTGTGTAGAGTACAGGTGAAAATGAGGATTTAACGGCCCTCGTGAGGCTTCCCCTCACAGATCTGCCTAATGTGGGGGAGTCAAAAGGCTAAAGAATAGACTTGCCCCCGCAGGTGGGGGTGACAGGGAGAGAACAAACACATTGTGGCCATTAAACAATTCATGACTGGGCCTATTAGCTGGGATCAGAGCGGGGTGACTGTTTCAATTTCTACAGGGAGAAACCAGCTCATCAATCTGCTTATGCAGATCAGAGCACTGCCTGACTGCTGCACAATTTAAATAATAATTAGGTAAAGTGGCCTTTGGGGATATTTACGTTTTTGTAAGCTGTGTCATCTCGGTGAGGCGGGGTCGAGCTGGAGAGAGGCAAGCTGGCCCGAGGAGAGGCAGGTAGGCTCGGGGAGTCCTGTAGGACGGGATTCGAGGAGGACTGAGGGGAGGTGCCAGGATACGCCGCGCCACTCCCTCTATCCTTTCCCCGTTCCTCTCCAGTGCTCTCACTCAGCGCAGAGAGGTACATGTTCGTCTGAGTCTGTGGCGTCCTTCTCGAGAAGGCCGTTTCTTCCTCTTCCTCCTCTTCCTGCTTAGAAGATTCCACATCCACTTCCCCCTCCTCCTCACTGTCTGCTCCCTCCGCTTCTCCGTCCCCTCCACTTTCAGACCCATAGCTGCAGCTGCTGGTGGGCGACAGTCGCTGATGTTGGTCTGAACCGGCACCAACCTCGCCAAAGTCTTCATCCGCGGCCCCACCGACTCCTCCGCTGTTGCCGTGGAGCTTAGCGATGCTCTCTGCGTCTTTGACAACGGGGCGGAAGGCGGAGCCGTAGCTCGGCTTCCGTGTCTGGAAGCTCGTGTTGTCCAGCAGCTTAAGCCATCCCTCCGATGTGACGGGCCGGAGTTCGGGGGGAACCGCCGAACACTCGGGGTCAAACAGTCCAGATCTGGTGGTCATGCTGCTGGGTGTCATGTTTGCACTCACACCGTTTCCGTTGCCGCTTACAGCGCCGGGCTCGCTGGGGTCGGACAGGTCCAGAAACGCCTGTCTGAGAGACGGGTTGTCAGTCAGGGAGGAGAGGGTGCTGGGCTGAGGCTGCAGGTAGGTGGGAACAGGGATTCCTCCCGCCGCTCTCGGTGGCCAGAACATGCAGAAAGGAGGATAAAAAGTGTCTTTGCGGCCAGGCCATAAAAGTCCTGATAGACCCGGTCCTTTCTGGCCAGCAGCAACATCACTGTCCTCTTTTTTTTGCTGACAGAGACCAAACGTAGGAAAGGGATAAGGGGAAGGGAAAAGAGAGGTGGGAGGGAACTTCTGCAACATGCCAAAGCCTTTGCTTGGAACTGGGATGACAGGGTAGCTGCGTGGTGTCTTGCGGGGAGACAAACTGTCTCCATCAAGATCATCTTCATCCTCAAAACGGCCTCTTTTCTGACCACCGAGGTCAGGTCCGATCATGTGGGGGACCACCGAACCCGGAAGAGACTTCATGGGGCCCATCGACGAACACTGTGCTGAAGAGGGAAGCGCCCTCTTTCTACTGCCTCCGTTGAACATAGCTTTGACGTCTTCCCACGCGTAGACCAGCTCGTCAGCTGGATGTTTGTCAGACAGCTTCAGGTGCCGCCGCCAGGAGTTGAAGTTAGCTGCATCGGGCTGGGTGTACTTGGCGTCTGGTGTGCGGTGGGAATGAAAAATAAACTTGTTTGGGGAGAAGTACATGTTGCAGAAGGAGCACTTGATGCATTTGGCCCTTGAGCTGTTGTAGCGCGCTGGTATAAAGTTACCACGACAACCCCAGGCGCACTCATGCGTTACATCAAAGGCGAAGTTGTCAGGCAGTTTTGGCGGCGCGTTTTCTCCCAGGAAGGACTTGCACAGGCGCTCGGCTTCACGCTTGGTGATCATGCCGCAGCGGCGTGATGAGATGGGCATGGCACCAGCCCTTCTGAGGATTTCCAGCTGAACCGGAGTGCACTGAACACAGGTGATTCCTAGTGCGACACGCCGATTATGAATCTCATTATAGCTGTAGTTTTTCAGCAGCGTGTTGGAAATCTGAGCCAAACAAAGTCTCTCAATGTTATCGATGACAAGAGACACAATAGGAACTCCGTAGAGGATAACCTGACCGACCTGGTTGGGTTTGAGGGGTGAGGAGGAAGAGGAAGGAGAAGGAGAGGATAAAGAGGAGGATGAAGAATGAAGGTGTGCAGGTCTGGGAGGAGTGAGAGACTCCTGTTGAAAAGAGCCTGTTGAGCTTGTCATCATGATGTCAGTGGAGCTTGAAAGAAGGGTCTTGTCCATTCTTCAAGGAATTGTTTTAGAACAATCTATTGGAGGGAGGAAGACAAAAAAATTCGATTTTTACATTTTATTGACAGTAAAAAAATCACTTATTTAAAATATTCTAAAGAAGACGTAATTAAAAAATTGTAATGATAAAAGAAATGAATATTATGAAAATACTTTATAATCAAATAAAATACAACAGGGAAAATTTACAAAATAGATTAAAGCAAAAAAAGCTTTTTGATTAAATATTTAAGATTTACAATTTTATAAACAACAATTACAAACATCAATTAAAACTATTAATTAAAAAAATTATAGTTCATTTTTAACCTTGTTAAATAAATGCCCAAATTGAACAATAAAATGTGCAAAGACACTATTTAAAAAAAACTCAAGAATAATCTAAGCTCTAGCAATTACCAAAATAGGTTTATCACAATTTTAATACGTTTTTGAAATTCAAAACTAATGAAAAAAAAAAAAGAAAGAGATTTACACTTTTATAAAAAGGCCTTTTTGTGTGGGCTTCTTTTCTGGCATGTGAGATTTAAGATATTTTTGTTTTTGTTTTAACAAAAAATACAAACAAAAAAAACCCTTTAAAAATATTGTTGGAGTTAAAACATTTTTGGGGGGAGTGGATTTAATACAATTTATGATAAAGTAATGCTTTTGTGCTTAAACATTTGAGCATGCTATACAAGGTTTTTAATTTTATACAACTACAGCTACAATTCAAAATATTTTTAAATACATAATTTACACAGTATTTAATAACAATTTTATGCCCATTAATAACATTTAGAATTTTATGTAAACTGCATTAATATTTTAAAAAAACTTTATTCGAGAATTTTTGTGCGCATTAAAAAAATAATTTCTAAAATATCTTAATTAGAAATTACATATGTTAAAAAATGCTGAAAAAATAATAAAGCACACTGTGTTAGTTTGAGAATCCCTTTAGTTTAGTTATGGTCAATTTATCAGGCCACAGTTTCTAAACACGTTTCTAAAAAAGTGTTGAGAAAAAAAGTTGAGCGTCATTTGACTTTCTTATCAAGCGCAACATTTTATTAAACTTTATTTATTTATTTGTATTTACTTCCACTTTACTTTTAGCCAAAAAGCCCTTGTTATATGTAGTTTTCAAAAACGAATACCCTTAGGTTAATTTACCTATTTTAAAACAGTTCAATGTTAGGCTACAACAAAAAAAAAAATCATAAAAATAAATAATTATAATAATATTTTGAAAGCATAAATTATGCTATAGTTTCACAGAACAGCTTACTTATTTATTTTTTTTATTTAAAAACGGTTTCTATGGAAAGCTTAATTTAAAAACATCCCCAGCAAGAAGAGAACACTCAGGCCTTCAGGTATTTTTGGCAACATCTCAACTAACTTTATTGTTTAAGTTAAAAGAGATTTTCTTTACCTTTCAGTTTTCGGAGTAACTCCACAACGCCTCCAAAAGCGGTCGTCCTGTCACAAAACAAATCGATTTATCGAAGCCTCTTTCAAAAAACTCATTGTTTTTTTCGGATGAACAGCTAATAATATCCCAAAAACTCGTGAACTCTTTAATTCTTCAGCTTCGGAGTGAGCGAGCGCCTGAGATGTGAATACAGCGCGTGCTTCCCGCCGGCTTTATCTTCACAGACACCGCGCGCCGTCCTAATCCGCCCCTTTCCCCCTCCCACTCTCTCTCTCTCTCTCTCTCTCTCTCTCTCTCTCTCTCTCTCTCTCAGCCGCGCACCTGCCTTGAGTTTGATTGACATGTGGCGGGAGCTCCTTTTTAGCACGCACGCGCTCTTTACTTTCAGTCACGCGCTTCACTTTCTTCTCCTCTCTTCCACGCGCTGCTTTGAACAGCAATAATGACGCATCGCAAACTGTCGCTCAAATGTTGTCAGAAGTCAAAGTGGAGCCCGGACGGGTCTGAGGAGCGCATGCGCCTGAACGAAACCCCTTTAGCTACACCTTAAATGTATTCAGTTATATAAATATTGTTCCAATTTCATAAAGCTTTTCTTGCCCGAACTAAACTGCTCATGCCCACACAAGTGACATTTTAATTACTTAAAAACTAATGTTAAATTATGAAAGACTAAACCATATAAATGCTCATTTTTTAACGCAGACTGTGTGGATTAAAAAATGAGGAATAAAAGCTGAGCCAGCACAGAGTCAGGCAGCCAGTCTGGGATCAGGAGCATGTCTGTCAGAGCAGCTGATACCCACATTCAACGCTAAGAAGGCTTTTGGAAATCTGACTCTCTATATACATGTGCAGGTTGTTCCCGGGGGGAAAAGGCAGCAGGAAGCGCACTGTAGCCCATGGGCTATCATCTGTTGTAATTGAAGGTAAGAGGAGCTCGCAGCTACCATGCGCTCTATAAAAGGCAGTAAGAGGGCCCTCCAAACTCTCACAGGTCTTAAGGGATGAGGAATTCCTTCCCATCTCTTATGGGGCATGGAGGGAAAAAGAGAAGAAATTATAAATGATTTGAGTACTTTTTTTTTAATGTGTACAATTTCAAAAGTGAAAACTAAAGAGATAAATATAATTAAACAAAAAAGACTATCAGACCAATTAAAAACAAATAACAAAAAGTACAAGACATAATTAAATTAATATTTTTTGTAACTGTTTTGTAAATAAATGAACAATCAAACACAAAAAAATAAACTTTTATTATAGGCTATCTTATTTTGAGGGGCAAAACATTAAAAGAATATGGAATTATTTTTTTTGTTCAATTTATAGGAATGCGCTTTTTTGTAAAAGTATATGAATCTAAATTATATTAATTAGTCTAAAGGTTCAGAGGGGCTTGTAATTTATTCCCAGCATCCCGATGAACATGACAGGATTGCCTTTTTAGGCGCGCGTGTCACAGAGGGGAGCGCGAGCCCCATCTGCTCTTCTTCAAACCTATTTAGGTTGTCACCGCGCGTGCCTTTGTGTCGTGGACGGGAGCCGCGGGAGCGCTTCTGCCGTGGGACAAGAGGGGGGTGGGGGGTATTGACGTCACAATAGAAATAAATGAACAAAAAACAAGAAAATTGTTCAAATTAAAAAGCTAAAATTGTCTGATTTAGCTGTGGGGTGTTTATAGCGCGCGCGCGTAAAGATATAAATTCCCTCCCTCTCCAACAGCCAATTGACCAACAACAAACGGCGATAATAAAGCGGGCCGTGAAAAGCGCGTAATGAAATAAATTCCCGCGCGTCCCTGAGAGAGATGTCTCTGACATGTTATCAAAGGCAGAGCATGACTAAACCATGTGAAGCAGGAAAAGGCTCATTGGAATACAACAGCTCTATTAGCCCCGTTGGAACACATCTCACTTTTTCCATAATGCAGAAGTCGGTCGCCCTACTGAGAAATTAATCATGCGTTTAAAAAAAGAATTGCTTGTGTGACCTCCGAGGGTCAAAGCAGGGAAAGAGAAAAAAATAATGGAGAGATGCAGAGAGAGGCCAAGCCATAATAAATTAAAAGCTACAACTCTAAGTGAGACAGACATTTAACATCAAAACTGTCCATAAATGATCTCCAAACTGTCGCAAAAAGGTATTTCGTTTTATTTTTTTAACTTTAATTAGCAAATTAAAGATACTCACTTCTTCATTAATTAAATCAAAAATGATTTTGTGCACTCCCCCATCCTTATATTAATTTGTCGTGGATTTAAAGGCAGATGTAGGCTACAATATGGTGCACAATCGCCCCGCATTCTCCACTTCTAATCCTTACTTAATGCTGCGCGTCTGTTAGCCGACTGACTGACTGACTGACTGACTTCATCTGCAACGAAGATTTACTGTGCATTACCATCCACACACATCTTACATAAATTGAAAAAAAAATAGTAATTAAGATTATTGAGGATGTTTTAATATAAGGTCCGCCCCTTGATGATGAAAAGCCTCGCAGTGGATTTAGATTTAAAAGAGGAGAGGGCGCGCGCGCCGCTCATTACTGCTCCATTCGCGTTCGGATATGATTGGAATACAATATTGTTGGACATAAATCCTATCATAAAATAATTATCATTTTATTTGTCATTTAAAAAAATATTTAAACAATTTTTTAAAAATTATTTTACATATTTAAATTTTAAAAGACAAAAAGTAAAATAACATTCATTTTTTATGATTAAGCACATCAAATCTGTTTGTTATACAAGAGGTGCAGAGTGAGTTATTTTAATTAATCTTTTTTTTTTTTTTTCAGCATCCTCGCATCAAGACGGATGCAGGCCCGCAAGCGATGCTGTCCTCTGTTTGCTGGATGTGATTTCGCCTCAGGCGCCTGTACCAATTAGCAGAACAACCACAAACCGTTCCCAGATTTCATTGAGGATCAGGAACATTAGCCATTTCATTTTTCGGAAATTGAAATGCAGGTGATGCAATATGCCAAATGTAATTTAGACATTATTGTCCCTTAATTCTCATCAGCTGAACTCAATCGACCTGCAGTGTCATGATTTATGTGCATGTTTGGTTGTCCAGCAAAAGAAATTGATAGTGAAACATGAGGAGAAACTTTTGGGGATCTACAAAATTCAGTTGATTAAATCCTAAAATTGACTATAAAGTACTTTAATTTGAAAAAAAAAGTCTGTCTTTAAAAATCAGCAAAAAATTAAACTTTTATCCCATAAGTTGTAGCAATAGCTCCTTAATGATCACATTAACACAAAAATACTTTATTCTAATTAAAGGTAAAAAATACTGAACCATTCTTATTCAAATAGATCTCCCTCTGAGACAGCAGCTGGTGATCCACTCAGACTCTTCACTTGAAAATGGAGCAGTCCAGTAAATTACACACAGTGAGCTGAAATGCACTCTAAAATTACTGCTGTCATTCTTGCTCATGCAGACAATTAACGTCACATATATTTATATATAAAATGTAGTTTGCTTTCAACATTTAAACAAAGTACATCTAAAAGCTGCTGTTGTTTCCGTTGACAACTTTACACACTTTACTATGAATAGGCTTCCAATAATAAGTCCCTCTTAACCAAAAAAAGTAATTTGTACTTTTTTCATTTATGTAAAATCTACTTTTCTGAAAAAGTCATAAGGCTAAACAACCACAATTTTCCGAAGCTGAAAATATGATTTTATTTACTGAACAATATGGGGTTTAATTAAAGGTTCACTTGACTTTTAATGACCAGTGCTCACAAGCAAAGTTGTGGAAGTTAATTCAAGTAGAATGAGTAATGCAACATTAACAGCAAAACTAAATTGAAGCCAATTAGCTCAGCAGAGCAGACAGACTGCAGGGCGCTGCGGAGAATTTTAAAGGACATCAGAGAGCCAACAAGGTCAGAAGAGACAGCATACATTTGGTTTGTGTAAATACACAAGGCAAACGTATAGCTTTTAAAATTATGCGTATTTATTTATTTAATCATTTTTAGATTAGCTAAACAGATTTGAAATAATGAAATGAAGCAAAAATTCCACTAAAAAGGCGATTTAGTTATTGTTATCACTGAATTTTATATTTTTTTGGATTAACACAAAATAAAGTCAACATTGATTTCTAGATAATTACAGAATTTTAAAAATCTCAGATAAAATGTTTAAAACACTATTAAAACTGGGACTAATACAATTCATGGATATATAAAACAAAAATATTCTATCTTCTGAATCATATAGGCTTAATGCTAAAAATTGGATGCATATATCCTACAGTATGTGTCATCCACCATCTTTGTCAGAATTGGAGCTCCTCAAGGTTGTGTTCTGAGCCCCCTGCTGTACTCCCCTGTGCAGCCACTTCCATCTCCACCATAATTGTATTTTCTCATGACGCCGTTGTGTTGAGCCTGATTTCCAACAATGATAAGAAGGCCTACCTACAGGAGGACCAAACCTGGAGAGTTGGTGCCAAATACACAACCCACTCCTGAATATCATTTAAACCAGGGAATTAAAAACCCACTCAAATTAAAATGATGTTTCAAACATGTCCTTGTGGCAGTGGAATACTTTTTTTTAAGAAAATTATTCTGTGAATTGCATTTCTTTGTATTGTATTTTCTTTATTTAAATTGTTGTGAATCAGGAGCAGACAAAAAACGGCACTTGTGAAAAGCTTGTAGGTGTGACATACTGTAGTACCTCCATTTTGTCTTTGTTTTCCTTGGATTTGGCTCAAAATTGTCAGGCAGGATACCTCCTATATTGTTTGCCATTTTTATTGCAATAGTAATGTTAGGTTGGGGTTTTGAGTGACTGTAAGCTAGTGGGAGAGAGTAAACAAAGGCATGATGGGAATTCGGGGCAGGCATACTTTTTGCAAACGGTCCCGTCCGCAACTAAGAGGCGAAATTTTAAGAAATATCACCGCTCTGCAGAAACTATGTCCTAGAAAATTACAACGTTTTTAAAAATTTGGCTAAAAATAATTAAAAGACCAAAAATGATTGGAGTGGGACTTTAATAGTGGTAGTTATTATAAAGACAGAGCAATCATACCAAGTGATCACATTTGGAATCCAGTGAGAGTGGAAAAATTTCGGAAAGCTAGCTGATCACCGCTAGCTTGAGCTGCTAGTTTTGTGGAGAAAGTCTTTATGTTAGCCTGGGGGCGGAGCACACTCTTCCTAAAAGGGGCCGTCTCACATTGTGACATCAGCATGTGAGGACCCGCTTGTTTTTGTGGGTATGGGAGGGGCTGCTGTTGAGAGCACAGTTTTTAGAGGATTACTCACAAGGTAGGACCAGAAATTTAAGACAAAATCTATGAAGAACACACACACACAAGAACAAGTTTTTTGACTTTGGTAAAGACATATTTCACAAATGCAATCTACATGGTGCCCATAACTAATTCAATTTTAAGAATATGGCAGTATTCAAATTATGCAAATAAGGAAAAGAAATACTTTTCAAGAATTCATGACGATTGGACATGAAATATTATGGCAAGGAAATACTCTTACTTTTGGGGTCTGATTTTAGTAAAATGTTGAAAATACTTTTTATCTGAGCTAATTTATATTTTATTTTAAGTACATCATGATCAGTAGATTTTTTCAGAATAAAGTTTTCACAAGAACAATCTTAGAATCTGAAATATGGATTAACTTTAGCATTTTTGGAAACATTTCCTCATTTGTGTTCGGTGAACAATTTCAGAACAGATAAGTACAACACGCTTCACACCCACTCCAGTGGTTATCTCCGCAGTAATAACTGGCCTTTTGATTGTGTGAACAAACTCTGTAATTACTCTTATTTGTCGCCTGATTAACAACATTTCAATACACTTTACACATACACGTAACTCGGATTGGGTTTGCAAAGAAAGGAAGACAGAAAGACAGAGAAATCAGACAAGTGACACATCATGAGACCTCCCAACCATGAGAGTCATTCTGCTCTCTGCAGGGTGTCAGCTTGACGCTTCTCGGCAGGGAGAAGATAACTAACCGAGATGATCTCACAGTATCATGGCTTAATTTTCTTTACTGGGGAATATTCAGCGCTAATGTAACTTAAATAGGCTATTGCCGAGCAAACTGCACAGTTTTATATGCGACATAAAATCATGGAAACTCACCAAAAGGGAAGATTGGAGATTGGCACTTAGGTCTGCACAATGCGTTAAAATGGCTTCTGAATGAATTACCACAAATGTCGTCCCATAAGGCCTGTACTAAGTATTTTGTGTGTGCATATGAGTGAGTGCGCATGTCATTGTGTTTCTTTATCCTGAGGTCCGAAGTCAAACAGCTGCAGTGTTGTGAACCACGCTGTCATTGTTGCCCACAATAATGGAGGATTTGGTAGTTTGACAGAAGTCAAGATCAGTGACTGATTAGCACAGGGCTCTAAAACAAACAGCATTTAGAACAAAACGGTTGGGGTGGAGCCGGTGTAGCCACCCACTGATTGGCAGAATTTGATCACAAAAGAAAGCGCCAATATAGCGCTAATTTAAGCTCACGTTTCCAACGTTTGTAAGCATTCAGGTTTTTGCGGTTACTTCTGTACTCTTTTGGTCACAAGTCTATATATTGAAAATACCTGCAAACAACTGCAAGGTCCGGTCTGTGATGGAAATGCAAACGTTTTGGCAACCATGTGATATTGGTTGAGCTAGCAGCACGCCAGCGGTCCACACCATGTACCACAAAAACAAGCCGCTCAGTGAAAATGAGGTTACAGACTCTATCAAGTCACTTTAATGTTGCATTCACACCAAACGTGATTCGCTTCTGCTGCCTCTATTTTGCTGCTCAATGGTTATCTAAAAATGTGTTTATTAACCTGACACTCCAGATGCATGTGGGAGGAGCTACTGTCAAAGGTTTTTATCCTCTTTACTACATTTTTTAAGAACTTTACAAAGACATCGTCACCATCTATTGCAAGAGCTGCTTCTGAATGATAGCTGCTTTCAGTGGTACTTTTTGCTCTCTATGACCCAGTTTGAATACAATTAGAGGACCGTTTGACTATTTTCCAAATACCAGTAAGAAAAATATCCTAAAGACCAGGAAGTGCACAGACAGTAACGATCAGTTCCTTGGATTCCACTCGCAGATGACACGTCACAGGGCAAGGCTGAGTTCTTGATTGGTTAAAAGGAAACATTGCACCAGAATATGACGGCCAAACAAGCTGCTGCCGGACAGCCATGCTGCGCCTCATGCTCAAATCGTGCTCTGATCACATCTGTACATTGACTTTACAATGAAACTGGACGCCCCTACCGGACAAATTGCATTTGCTGTGAACATAGTTGTAATAGTTTCTCAGGGGAATCAGATGCACCAAATTCTTCCCCTACCCCTCCGACTTCGCCCTACCCCTCCAATTGTAGGGCATTTGTAAGGGTGGGGGTGTCTGAAATGACTTTTTTTAAGGAATAGCCATAGCAACGGAAGGCTCTTTGTCCCTCTGCTGCAAGAGTGATCCGCGTCATACCGCGCTGTGTTGGTGAAACTCATTTCTTCATGGGGGTGTGCTCTTATTCATAGAAGTATACATTTAAATGTAAGTAATGACTTTTTGCTTTAGTATGACCTTTTTAAGGGTATAAAACTGATGTTTTTAAGTGTTTTCCAGATGCTAGCTGCTACATGCTAACATAGATGACAGGCGACTGTTGATGACATCATCGATGGGTAGTGTCTGAATATGAAGACCCTATTTTTTCATTACCCTCCGCTTGGATGGCTAAATGTGGGGGTAGGGAGAACCCGTAGGGGTAGGGGAAGAACTCGGATTCGGCCATATTGACAACTTGGTGGCCTTTTAGACAAGATGTCTTCCACCAATAAAACCAACGATTAATTTCAAATACAAAGAATAACAATGTAATTCTTTGTAGACTGAAGTTTCCTGGCAAAAATGTTTTGTTTATGAATTAATTTATGCAAACAACACTATTGAAACCCATATTTTCAGTTCAAATGCTCAAATAGTTCATTGCAAAAGTCCAAATAACTCATTACTGGTGTTAAATGAATTTATTTGGAAAGCAAAATCTCAAATGAAGAGGATTTCCTAATTTAAAAAAGGATGTAGCGACCACTTTATGTGGAATATTCCAGCAGAGGGTCTAATGTATTTACACAGAAAAACATTTGGTTTCTGAGTTCAGTTACCACATACTTTCAGCTCAAATGCACTGGACTCCAAACAAAATGCACTTGTGTGTTCTATTATGCCTCTAACTTGTATGTGCATCTGCCTGAGTAAACAAGAGACACGTTAATGTGAATGTTAAGGGCTCTATTAGTGCTTCTGACAGGAAACAGCAAGCCAGGCTTTCTTCTATTCTTCTATTATTAATGAGGACTGGAGGTTAAACTACGGCTTAATCACCAGGCTCAGTGGAGAATCATGCAGATACAAGAATTGGGAGGGTCACACAAAGGAGTAAGCAAACAATGAGGACAAGAGGATACATTCTAAACAGAGGAGACCTTGTCTATCGTTTTGGTAACTATGGCTAACTTGGCCAAATAGGAAGAGTGAAACAATCACCATAAACCTGTTTGTTATTTACAAGTTTGTAAAGTTTGTACCCGGAATACTAAAAAAAAATGTTGAATGCTGCTCCTGTTTAGGAATAAACACAAAGAAATTAGAAGGTAACAGCAATCAGTTTTACTTGTTTTAATGGAAAATAAAAGTGAAGTAAAGCCGAGCAGGGATGGGATTAGTTTGCTTCCTCCCACTTCCTTTCAAGCAATCTACTTAACTCCCTTTGAAAATCTTAGTATTTAATGGTTTAATTATGTCCTGAACTATATTCAAAAGAACAAATATGTTTATGTGCGATGATTGAATTACAGTGTATGTGAACAAATGCATATTTTTCAATCAATTTTTATGGCTAATTAACCTACGTTTGATGTATCTTTACATAAATTCAGTTAGTCTTGATTTCCTGTAATTTCTCCTTTGATTGCTTGAAATAAATCATTTTCAATCCAAACTTGTGATAAAATTCCACAAACAAAATTCTAAATAATGTTGACTGGATGCACTATAGGGGGTACAAACAAGTGTTTACCTGTAATCCAGAAGTAAATCAGACTGGTAATCTCACCAAACAGAATGGGTTGGTCATATATAGACATACACCAAAGAAAGAAAGTACAGATCCATGTCACATTAAAATATCCCATAAAGCAAGTATTTGCTGCACTCCAATCACCCTTAGAGCTAGTTTATATGAAGCTCTCAGTTGTCTTTTAATTATGATTATAAAGTTTTTGACAAAAATCCTCCAAATATGTCATTTTTTAGGTCATAGTTTCTGCAGATTGGCAGAAAATCATTGGAAATTTGCGTTTGAGTTGTGGGCGGGATTTGTTGGTGCAGAGCAACCCCGCCCCTCTTTTTCCCTCCACTTTACTGAGCAGGACGCTTGTGGCTCACCCAGTGTATTTTCTACATCACAAGAGCCTTTTATTAATACCTTCCTGATTCACAACAATTTGAATAAAGAGACAATGTGAAATATGATTTTAAGCCTAATTTTTTAATATATGACCTCCATCATTAGAAAAATTCTATAATGACAAAAAGATCATAAACACCATCAAGTGGGTCTTTAACAAACATTGTTAGTTTAATTTATCAGCTATAATATTCTGTGTTAAGTAGAGAACTGCAATTATAACCAATACAATCTTTAAAGGGAAAAAAAAAATTTGAACAGTATTAAGAAAGTAGTAACTTAAGACCAGTATATTTTAACAAAAAAAAACAGTTTTTTTGTTGTTGTCAAAAGCTTTCTAATTTATAAATACAAAGCTAATTCTGCAACATAAATAAAAACTGTTATTATTTTTGATTGCAATCACATCTATAGACAGTTTGCTCAGCAGAACAAGTGCCGCTCAGCCAATTAATGATTCACGCCAAAAGAAATAAAAAGCAGCACTTTGAATTTTCAATTATTTGATTTTTAATTATTTGATTTAGTGTTAAATCTAGTTCTGCTTTGAGGCTTGTTATTACAGATAAAGGCAGACTTTTAAAGAGGGGCCACTGGGCAAAATTGTAAACAATGGAATTAAATGGTAATAATTATTGTTCCCGAAATTAATTATTGTTCAGGCGCCTATCAGCCTCTTTGTTTAAATAAAAACAAATATTAGCTGCATTTGTATGTGGTACTGTTGTGTGTATGTGGTACACAGTGGGA
>NC_050523.1:18086424-18131905 GCF_002922805.2 Oryzias melastigma | reverse complement strand
ATCTCTGTTGTGATCGAAGCAGCATTTTTCTTTGACACAACAACTTAAGCATCTGTCTTCAAAACAGGATCAACATGTAGGTGGTTTTCCCATTAGTATTATTTTTCATGCGCTGATCCCTCACATTAAAAGTCAAAACAGCTTTTATTGCTGTTATTGTTGTTATTATTCTGCATGATCTCCCATTGACTCACTGCTGATCCACGGCGACATAAATACCCTTCTCCGCGGAGTGTGAATAGGGGATTAAAAGAGTGACACCCGGGGTGTATGACAGAGATCTGATTCACTAATGACAACAGGAGCATGAGCCTTTGTTGTTTTTCCATCATGACATCAAAACAAGCCGGAGTCACATGTGTTTGAGCACACTTACAGTACACTCTCTCTGCTACATAAACAAATGTTTTAAGTGGAGGAAAAGATAATATGATGTTTTTCATGTCATTTTTGTTGAAATGCCTTGAGGATTTATTACAGCTAAATGACAGATGGATAAAAACAATATTTTTTTGGATGAATATCGTGGGTAATATTTATAAAGCATGTAAGCTTTTTTAATTGCAAAACACCTCCTCCTTTGATTACATTTTAGAATATTAATCTAATGATATAATTACATTTCAAAAAGACAGGACAGCTTTAGAGTGTATTTGAGATAAAAAGGTTTAAATTAAAAATATTTTAGGAAAACCTAAAAATCCATCAGAACAAAAATAATTATTAAAATGGAATAAATATAAACCATCATAAAACAAATCAGCTTTGTGTGGTCAAACTAGGATCTGCTTATGTTTGATTTTATAAATCTGTTTTAAATAAAATATATACATTTTATTCTGTTTACAACATGATTGGTTTTCATTCTAAAATAGTGTCCATTTTGGCTTTTATAGTGTCGAGGGTCAATTGGATTAAAGTCAAGTGTGCAAGTTATATCACAGCAAAATTAAATATGTAGGGAACACAGCAAATTCAATCACAATGTGCGACTAAACACTAGTTTGACTTGATTTAAAGAGAATTTGATTAAAGCTGGTCTAATGTTAAAACGTAACTTTATCATATTTAAGCTTGTTGAGTTCAAGGAAAATGTTTCCCTTTTGATGCTGTGAAAGATTTTTGATGATCAAAAAAAATATTTTTCATGTCAGAACTTTTATGTTCTCGATAAAAGTTAACAAGTCTATTGATTTTGTCTTTACTTAAAAATGCACTTTGTGAAGAAAGTAAGTCATATTGGTCGAGTGCAGGGGTCGTCAACCTAAAGCGCTCTTTGACCCCTCCACAGTGGCTTTCTGGCTAAAGAAAAAGGAAATAATAGTAATTTTTAAAAGTAAGGGTTTCTAACTTATTAATGATTTAATTTATTTTAGATAAGTTTATGGCTGAGGTGAACCTGTAATGATTTTTATGACCCTATGACATCATTAGTTCTTGTTTGCTCTGCACTTCCTCCAGAATACGCAGGTTACAAATACTAGGCAATACTTTGGTAAAATGTCAGATCTTTTCAGATAGCTGAGTTTCTTTTATGCCTTTAAAGTACATTTTATCTTATACTGCATAACAATGGTTAGTAGCTATTCAGAGGGGAGTGGCTAAAAAATCGAGATTTGTGTATTCTTCATTTACTTTTTCTACTGGATCATTAATCAGTCATGTTCATGTTTATGCTCCAGTTAACAGCAGTAGGAAGTAGGAAAAAGAATGATAACTTAACAAAGTAAACCTAAAGTATAACAAGAGAAAGTGTTATTTTTGTCTGGTTTCTGTTTCTGTTTGGGACATAAAGTCTTTTATTTTGAAAGAAAGTCATATGAACTTCTGTCAAAATTAAAAATGAACGTTTAGAAAATTCCAATTATCTTAATATTTATTTATTAATTTGGGGCCAAAAATAAATATAATTTCTAGTTATTATGAAAACGATATGTAAAGATGCAATGTAGTATCAAAGCTTTGCGGCTTCTATTAGGTTTTGATCAGTATGGCTCTTTTATTGGCAAAGGTTGCAGACACCAAGTCTCTTGTGGTAAAGACTTCTAAAGAAAAAAAGGCTGATCTTGCATTGATAATTGATTCATAATCGAATCATTTCATAATCAAATTGTTGCCCCCTGAATCATAATTGAATCAAATCGTGAGGTGCCTCAAGATCCCACCTCTACATACAAACTGGTCATTTTTCAAAGATATGGAAACTATTTTTGGACTATCAAAGTATCGTCTGCCATTATTTATAGAGGTTCTTCTATGAATATGTTACTGTATGTGTATATTGATTCATGTATGAGTTTATGCAGAATTGTTTATTGTTTTCACATTTCCTTTATTTTTTGCACATTTTTTATTAGTTGTAATTATCTTTTCTTATAGCTGCTATTTTGTTCTATTATCATTATAGTATTTTTGTGTTGTCATCTTGTCGACTTTTACAAAAAAATGAATAAATATATATTTAAAAAACAATAATTATGTATATTATTTTGCATGTGATTGTTTTTATTTTGTGTCACATCTGTAGATTTTTGTTCCCATGCTTAAAAAACTTTTCTTTTAGTTTTCTACTCTGCCTGGTTGAATGTGTTTGGCTGCTCCCTATCCCAGGCACTAAGTAACTTCCACAGAAACTGTTTACTGAGTGCTCCTTTTGACTGAAGCAACTTGCCTATTTAAAATCCATTGCAGTTCCCCGCAGCACCACATTCAAAAGCTTTTCAAAAGCTAACTGGAGGGAAGTGTTTCATTCCCACACTGGTTTTTCTCAGTCATGTTTGTAGACTGAGAGAAAAATGTTACAGATTTTATGTCACGGTCCAAAATATCAAAACAGATTTGACGTTTCCCCTGCAATTCAAAGAAATGCTATTTCATACTGTATTTTATCCACCCATTTACATTTGCACTCTTTGTAAAATGAATGTTAGTAGAACAGGAAGCATCATATATCTCCAACAATACAGATAGATAAAGATTAGTGCATTCTTTATAGTTTAATTTGCTTCCGTTTATTTGCTTTTTAAAGTCTCCTTTTTCTATTGGGCTTTACTCCAGTGAAAGGATTAAACATCCACGATGAGAGCATAAATATGTTCCAGTGTGTGTTTGCTTCCATAAAATCCCTACATCACATTACACTTCCAGGGTCTCTGTGCACTTAGTAAGACTTATGGACTGTTAAACTGACAGATGGAGCTGTTGGGGTTTCCTTAAGTGCTGTGGGACACTCGCTCTGTTTGGGTGGGTCTCATCATCAGTTGTGCCTTGGTTAATGATGACAGCTGCATTCACTCTTGATTTACTTATCTTAAAAATGGGAGACTGGGTCATCATCCAACTCTCTCGTCAACATCCTCTAAGAAGAAATTAAGAGCGACTAGTTTACTTGTAAATCTATACTTAAAAAACATGCGCAGGCCATTATGATGCCCCTGTAATCCCAGGCCAGAAGTTTAATCACAATAATGTTATTGCTGTGCATCAAGGAAAAGAGATGCAGTCTATGCTGGCTAAAACCCAGACACAAGTATTTTGAGGTATTTCTTTAAAAAACTCTTAAAAGAAAGTCTTACTAAACTTGTGAAATTCTTTTTCTTTTGTGTGTGTGTGTCAGTGTTTGCTTTTCTTTTTCTGCTGACTAATGCTTATATGGTATTATACTACATTCTAAAGATTTCAACCCTATTTGATTTATTATTTCCAAAGGTAGTAAAGAATTAATACAAAAACAATTGGTCAAAATATAGGTTTTTGTTGTAAATCAGGGGTCCCCAAACTTTTTCTGGTGAGAGCCACATTATTGTTTTCTTCTCTGATGTGTAGCCGGGGCTGTAGGCTAAGAGAAAAAGTATAATAATCACAGCATAAACTTATGGTTTCCCAGAAAGTCACACATAGTCAAACTGTAAATAATGCATTTCTGTAACCTGCATTGAAAAAAATAATATTAAAAGATTTTAAAAAATAGATTATAGCATTTCCCACAGTAATGCTAGTGTGAATGCTGAATGTAAAGATGCTAGTCCTGATAGCTGAAGATGCTGAAATTGGTAACTAAAAACGCTGAAGCTGATAGCTGAAAAAACACTGAAGTTGATGGCTGAAATGGCTAAAGCCAATAGCTGAAAATACTGAAGTTGATAGCTAGCTAATATATTAGCAAAATGCCAAATTAGCCTAAAAAAGTATAAAAAAAAAATCCAAATTAGCCAAAACAGCTATAGCATGTAGCTGAAATATTAGCTAAATGCCAAATTAGCCCAAAAAGTTGGCAAAATGTCTAATTTAGCCAGAGAGCTAGAATAAGGCAAAAATATTAGCTAAACTCCAAATAAACCAAAAAATTAAAAAAGCCTAAATTAGCCAAAATAGCTGGCATGTAGCTGAAATATTAGCTTAACCCCAAATTTGCCAAAAAAAAAAACTGAAAAAGCCTAAATAGCCAGAACAGCTAGCATGTGGCTAAAATATTAGCTAACCCCCCAAAAAGCCTAGAAAACATTAGTAACTGCCAAAACAGTGGAAAAAGCTGAATATTTGATTAGCTGAATGAGCTAAATAGCTGAAGAGTTATGGACGTCCAAAAAGAACTGAAGAAAAATAATGAAGAAAGAAATAAAGAAAAAGTGAATCACTAAAAACTGAAACACTTTTAAACCAATAAATAGTCTATCTTCTACTGTCATAGTTCCGACTGCAGAAGGGTGGAATAAAAAGTCACGTTCTACACGGGTCCCGATTGGCCAGATTGCTGCATGACTCTTGTTTGTGCTGGACTGGCTTAAAATCTTTTTTTTTTTTTTTCAGCTCAATCAATCAATCAATCAATCAGGTGTTTAATCCTAAAGTTCAATGATTTCTCTGTGTTGATAAATCACAGTTTCTTTAAAAATTCCAGGTGGTTTTACAGCATGTACGTCAATACATAATGCACAAAAACACTCAGACGATTTGGCTTACCTAGTCAAAGACATGAGTAAAAAAAAAAAAAACAGAGTGAGCTCTTGATTACAACTTGGTATTAAAAACCATATGGTCAGAGTTAAGTGCTCACGTATGGTTTCTGTTTGTCAGGGTTCACACAAACATGCCACACGTTCTTTTAGAAGAGCAACTAAAAATGTGAGGCTGTGCACAGCTTGAAGATGATCCTCACTAAGTGTCTGATCTCTAAATGACCAGAGTTAAATCTCTCCGTCTCTACATGAATGTTTTCTCTCTTTTTTTTGACCAAACCTGCTTGTAAATCTCTAAGCTGTATTTGAAAAACAGAGGGAATAAAGAAGATATTTAAGAGAAAGTCGATCTTTAAATGCCCTGTCTGATGGCCCTCTTATCCATCCGATTGACCTTTTGCTTATAGACCTCGAGCTGCAAATGGAACCAACAACCACAAAGATTTTAAATACTTCTTTATCTTGTATTTTATTCTTGCAAAGTATTTTGTGTGGGTGTAAGCACTTTAGTATTTAAGCAGCTTGACGGGTTGTTTTGTACAATTTGTGTCCATTAATAAAAATACATGTTGGTATGATCCTGAAAATATGCCAACAGTTTTATAGATATTTCCGTCAGTTCCACTTGACCTCTTTAGAACAAAATTGTGTCATGGGATGACTTAAAAAATGTCCAAATCTGCACTGAATCGGATAAATGTGAGAAAGATTTTTGTTGTTGTCACATTCTAAATCTGTTCTTCTCACACTAAAGCCAACGATTGTTACTCCAGGATAAACACATTTAAAATGCAAATTAGAAGAACATTTTTGAAATATTTGAGCCACACTGGAGTCACTATTTAAATTTTGAAATAAAGTTAAACTAAACATTTCACAAATTTAAATCTTAGGCCTGTGAAAAAACGAAAATGTTCGATCAACTACCCCATTGTTTGGGAAAAAGGTGTAGACTAAGCAAAACAATGCTGGAACAAGACACTAAATATAATAATGATCATTTTAAAAAGGCAAGTTTATGTCTAACTCACACTGTAAAAAATAAAACATTAAATCAATTACCAAAAGCTCTGTAATTTGCTACATTTAAAATATTTTTTTAATTGAAATTACATTTTTAAGTTGTGTAAGCCATCAATTCAAAAATTTTATTTAATAGAACTGATTATTTTAACTGTAACAAATTACAGAAATTTTGTTAATTGATCCAATTTTTCAATTTTTACAGTGTAGATGTTAATGAAATTTCCCATCACCCACAAAAACATCCACCTAATTATGGGGTTTCTTCTGTTCAAATCTATTCCAACAAGTTTAAAAAGCCACAAATTAAAATCTGTTCTTCATTTTGTAAAATAAAATTTTAGTATCACATTTAAAAAAATATATGTAGATCAAATCTAAATAAAATTATCCCACAATATCTTTTTATATTAAGGAAGTAATAATTTACAACTTTTATGTCAACAGGCTCCCATTAAACCATTTAAAAAAGGGTAATTTTCAGCAAAGAAGGGAAATAGTTAAAAACAAAAGAGATGTGCAGCTATAAGTTATTGATCAATTGACCAATACATCAAAGCAGGAGGTTAAACTAGACAAGGAAATGGTTCACTTGAATATTTTAATATTTGTAAAAAAAAAAAAAAAAAAAGTTTCTACATACATAAATGATTTTGTTAAATCATTTATGGGAATCCTCAGGGCGTAGTGTTGGGCAAATTCCTATTTGGACATTATGAAATATTGTGTGTAAAGTAGAGCTGATCATTGATTAATATGGTTGTAAATGTCCTACTTAAGTGTGCCTATTCAAAGAGAACTCCACAGTCGCAGAAACAAAAATGTGTTTATGAGATTTTTAACTTAGAAAGAAAAACAAAACAAAAAACAATTGAATAAAAAGTAAAAGATATCTGTTGGTCTGACACTGTTTTCCTTAGTCAAAAGGTCTTGGTTGTTGTTTTGTAACATGTTAGGTCTGTGCTATAAGAAATTAACGTTAGTCAGCTATTTAAGTTAGAAGATTAAAACTTCAAATTCACAGTTCTAATGCAGCATTTTGAGAAAAACACAAGACTCCAAGACTCCAGTTATCTCACACAGTCAAAAAAATATCACCTTAGAACATTTGGTGACACTAATTTATGTGTTAAGTGTGTCTTTTTATCTCTGTGTGCGACTAGAGAACTGTCCAGGGTGTGCCCCCAACTTTGTCCAACAGTAGCTGGGATAGGCTCCAGCAACCCCATGACCCTGAAATGTAGAGTGGGTTTAAAAAATGGATGCATAGTTTTTAACATCAAATTAATCTTAGTCATGATCACATGAAAAAGTAAAGTTAATTTGTTTCTAATTAGCAAAAGAAACAAACAATTAAATCACACAAAAAAAGACAGTTCTCTGAGATTTAGGACTTTTTGCTTCTAAATCTGGTGCAGAGATCTGGGATTAGTTACTTGTGGCTATCATCAGTTAAACTAATCCAGGTCAACATTTTTAAGCCTTTGGATTTGCTTGTGACAAAGTTCATCTTGAGCCGAATGCAACGGATGTTCTAGATGTTGTGAACTTCAAATCTTCTGTACACACATTTGGCAAATGAGATATACAGCAACGTATAACTTTAAGCAGAACATTTCTCAAAATAAGTTATTTTATTAGTGATATAGGAAAAGATGAAGGAAAATGTTGAATAAACTTCAATCACTCTAGATGATTGTCCCCTCCGTGGACCCTTGTCCATCATAGTCACCCAGCTTTGACTATATTGCACTTTTTTTTTCTAAATGTTCCCATTATTACATAAAAAAGTACTTAAGTAAACATAAAACAATATTGTTTTAAAGGTTTAAGTTTATGTTTTGTTTTGTTTAACATTAGATCTTTTTTTCATTATAAATTTATGTATGCTTTTAAACAATTTTTGTCAGTTTTTTCTCCTGGGTTTTATCCATGTATCATCAAGCCTCAGTCTAATGCTACAGATTTTATTTCCTATGATTTGTTTTTGGTCCCATTTCCTTTTAAAAATGTACATTTAAAGGTGCTTGGTTTTATTTTTCTTCAAAAACATTTGTTTCTAATTAAAATATTGAACATAACAAAAACAAACTTCTTCACTAACAATTTTAACATTTAAAGTAAGTTAATTAATTTTTGTCACAAAGATAAAAAATAGATATTTTTACAGTGTAGTAAAAAGTTGGATGCAGGTGATGACAGGAATAGAATCATTATGACCCCCTCTAGGTACAATGGAATTGAACTTTATTGTTATTGGAAAATTACAACAAAATTGACGGAGGAATTGATTTTAGGGGCAGTTGTCTAAGACAGGAAAAAAATAAATTCTTATTAATTGAGTCAACCGTACCTCGTTTATTGTTAAATATAATTTTTATTTTTTTCTGCTACAACCATCTTAGATCTTTTGGTGATTCTTTTCACAAACTGGGCGTTTCTCTGGAACCTCCTGAGAAAATTTGACTGATTTGTGACATCCCTTCCTCGGTGCTCGTTATTCCTTCCGCTCATCCCCCCAGTCCTTCCTCTTTAACGCCACTCTGTCCCTGTCCTGCGGGATCCGCGAAATGATTAAGGAAGACAGTTTCAAATACCTTTCAAGTCTCTCCCTGATGGCTATATGAAATAGGTGGGCACGAGAACTGATTGGTATAAGAAGTAAGCCAGTCTATTCTGGTAGGTGGGCAAAGCAAAAGTTAAATGTATTTATAAGATTGTATAAAATGCAAATGCCTAACATGAGTAAACAAAAGTGTTTTTTTTTTAAATACAGTGGCAAAATCTGCTTAGAGAGCCTGAAACTGATAAGAAACTACATAAGAAGGATTGTGGTCATCTGAGATGTAGGAAAAAGTGTGTTTTATCTCCTTCAAATCTGTGATATACTCCAGCGTCTTGTTCAACATGACATAGATTCAAGGTCCCTCATTGTGACATGCGGCTCACTCTGGCATGACAATGGTTGTGCATGTGTGAGTACACTGCGTGTGTGTCTTTGCACAGTATGTGATTTATATGTGCCTGGATGGGTTTTCTAAGGAAGAAATAATGAGATCTTGTTCAGCTGAGGCCTGGTCCTGATCCCCAGAAGCCCTGGACTCATTTCAGTGAGAAACTTCTGAATGGAATGAATATGGGACTGAACACCCCGGGCAGAAATACAAACTTGGTCTTACAGAGGGATCATAAACCCATGAAAGTCCAGGATGATCGCTTTTGTTCTCTACGAGGGAAGAAGTTTTCTCCATCCCTCTGCTGCCTTATTTACCTTTTTCAAATGCTGCATTGGGGTTTGGCTTTGGGACGAGACCAAACTTATAAGGGTAATCAAAGGTATACATTTACTCAACCTAATGTCATAATTAATCTCTCAGCCAAAAATGTAGTTCAAAGACATTTAAACAAAAGACTAGTAGTAGTATCAAGACCAAATTCTACACGCTCTCAATTATTTGCTTTTTACTACCCATCTGTCTTGTAGAACACCATTTACTGTCAGGTGTAACCATACAGGGGGTTGACCCCTATGGATGCTGCAGGTTTTTGGGTTCTCTGAGCCCATAGAGGGTTGTAGACAGAAAAGGCAGCATCTTAAGGGGAGTGCAGGTGTGTCTTTCAGCTCCCTTGAGGCTCATACAGCCACCTCAAGGGACGTCATGAAATTGGAACAGACCATTGCTGTGAGTGTAGTAAGAGTATTGTGAAGTATTTGTAAAGTTAAGGTAAATTGTTGCAGTTTTCATGTGTGTGTGAGGATGTCATACAGTGCCCTTACGTGACACAATTTGTTACTAAGTTGTAGGCGCCCATAGGACGTCAGTAGGATGCTGACAGACGATGGTAAATGACGTATACTTGTACAGCGGTTTTCGACCGTACTTGAAGGCCCAAAGTGCTTTACAGTCACAGACCCATTCACCCATTCGTTTACACACTGGTGGCAGCTCTGTTGCTGAACACTGCCCCCCACAAAATTCTAAGATAACAGACAATCTGGTGAGCCCATAAGGCGAAAATGTTCTCGCACATTTTTTTTCTATGGGCATGCTGCGGGTGTCAGATTATAGTGAACACTTAAACAAAACAAAAGGGTAAGGGAAAATATTTGAACACAGGATTTTTGTCTTTTTAACCCCTCGAACACTCTGTACTGCACGTTAGTGCTATTCAAGTCGAAGGTGCACACTCCTTATACACAACCTGGTGGTTAGAAATGTGAAACTTAGACAATTGAATTGTGGTTTGTGTGGGCATCCTACAAGGGTATCTTTTATATCACCTGCACACCCGTCTGTGCAGTATTTGCATATGGCCGGTAAGGAGCCAGTACTTGCACCTTTTGGTCCGGTATTTTGAGCATTTCCATTGTAAAATGGACCCATTAAACATTACCAGACCATTTCTCTTGAGGGCACCCATCCGTTGTAGGTCCATAGAAAAATAAAACGGGACAGTGGGGGCGGAGCCGCTGTCGTCACCCACTGATTGGAAGAAAGTGATGACGACATTAGAAAGCACAAATATACCACCAAGCTGGCGTTTCCAATAGTTTTCCCTTTATGGCGGTATTCTTCTAAGCAATCTTCTTTCAAACAACATTAAATTCCTGTTATTCCTGATGTAACAAAAGTGAAGCAAGAAAAAGACGAACTGTGGGATGACCTCCATTGTTGTTGCTTTTCTAGTTGTCACTCTACAATGACACAATGACACGCTAGCAGTCTACACCACGCATGCTCCATGAAAAAAAAACACTCAGTGGAAGCAAGGCTTAACTGTGAGGAAACACTGGACCGTACCGTACTACTCCTTACTGGAACGGACCACTCAGTGGAAACGAGGGTCAAGACACATATAAGTGGTAAGTGCGTGCAACTTACATTATTCTTACGAATACTTCCTGATACACTTACCACACACATAACAATGACACTTTTTATTTTCATATCTCTTAAAACGCTTGTGCTTACCAGAGCACATTAACTTTGGGTGTGGGGTCGTCTGGCACCCACAAGACAGCGCGCTGAACTTTTTTTTCCAATGATTTTTGATTTTCACTAGAATCCATGGTGGACATGAAATTAAAAAACATAAGTTCCTTGACATTACCTCTGTGCAAACCCCTGTACCGACATGTGTACTGACAAGACCTTACAGGGTGATGTCTTTATTTTCATTAGTCTCTCTCCTGCATCCCCTCCTTTAATGCAGACCGGTCAGTTATATCCACTGCCTGACTTAGACAGAGCTATCACTGTTCTCCTTTCTTTTTGGCATTGTTCAAACTAAATGGAAACAAGGTAATTAGCTTGTTACAATTAAAGCGAGACGAGCGGATGAATTGTAATCACCCGCAATGGAGTTCCTGCTTTCTCCCCTGCAGCTTCCAACAGGCCAGCTGAGCTATCCTCATTTGCATAATTAAAATATACAAATGATAATGGATTTTGTAGTCAATGTCCAGAGGCTGCAGAGGCGGAGATGAGAAAAAAAAGGGAAAGAAATCGCAATAACAACTACAATGGTTTTGCCTGGAGGGGAGTGACGATGGAGCGGAGAGTTTGTGAGGGGTGGGGGGGATAAGACAGAGATGGGAAGAAAAGAAGAGCGTGGGACTACTGGAAAAGATGGAAAGAGAAAGGAGGATGTGAAGATAATGAGGGATAAATGAGTGAGGAAAGAGATAGCCTGAACATTACAGGGAGCAAAATAAAGGTGAACCAATTACATTTGCAAATAGCACATGCTGGCCGTGGCCTGCGATGCCCTCCCTCTAGGGAAGTCTTTCGCCTGATTACATGAAATTGGGATAGAATTAAACATCTAAAAGTTGTCCTAAGACGAACCAAAATGAAATTAGAACCTGACTTCTTTTTTACCTCGCAGTGCCACAGGGTCATACGACAGGGACGGACGGAAAGACGGAGGGATTTCTCAATTAGACAAGGTGGAATGTCAGTGAAATTAAGCCTTAAAGCTGAGTTTTTACTCCCACCAATTTTTCTTTCTTCTCTCCTTCATTTCTGTAACAGTTTTTGCCATGACAAAGTTGGCAAAGAAAACTGTGCTGTGATCCCAGTCCCAGTCCTGGCTGTGCCAAAAAAAAAAAAAAAACCCTGTTTACACACGCTTCTAGCCTGATGATTTGGCCTGCATGGCAGCTCAGTGCACAAAGTGTAACATTAGACTGGCGTGTGCTGTGAGTACTGGGCATGTCCCCAAAACACCAACTCGCTGGTCCTCAAAGCACCCCAGAGCAAATGTAAAAAGAAGAGACTCTTATGTTAAAAAGGATCTCCTCAAAAACACAACCATATTGCTTTATTTGTTTATTTAAGTCCCCCTCCAATGAAAATCGTGTTTTTTTGAGTTTTTAACATGTATGTGTGGCATTTTCTTATAAAAGAGAACAAATGTAATGAGAAATCATTTTGTTTTTGCATTTCCGAGTATTTCTCCTTTTAAATCGCTGTCAATCAAACTGTCTTGGGCAGACTCTGTTTGAATTATTGAGCCTTCTTTACGTCAAAACAGCTCTGCTGCACATGCACTAAACCCTCATCTGTTCCTAGCGTGTCTAGTTCAGGTTCTGGAGAAGAGAAGATGGTATCTTCACATTGACTGCAGTCAAATCCGTTCACATTTCCGTGGTCAAATCAGCCGTCACTGTTTTTTTTTTGTGTGAGTTTCATCCAATACTTACGGTAGCAGGACTGAGAACGCTGGAAAATCTTAGCAAGACTCCGTGTAGCTTCTTGATGTGACCACGGAAATGTGAACGGCGACTCATTTGACAGCAGTTGGAAAGGATTGTAAACCAATGAAAGAGCATTTTGATGTTAGCTTTCATTATTTTATCAAGAACTCTGAGAAACCAATAATTGAATGTATTGATCACAGCAACGTCAATAAACATTGGAGAATTAGCTAAAAGAGTCTTTGGTGAACTGGAAGGAGAAATCAGGATTTTGGAGGAAGCTCGGTCCACAAAGCTCCACACTTCCTCGTCCCAGCTCAAATCGATACGTTACCACTACTGCTTTACATTTTTATGTAGCTGCAGTGAAGATTTACTCTAGCGAGACACAGAGCTATCATAATCAGACGGGGGTAGGGGCAGAGCTGCTCATCTCCAAAAGCCACGCCCCCTCAGAGGAGATTTTGGAAACAGAGGCTTCAGATCAACATGAAAAATGCCTTTTTAAAGCATTTAGGTTGTAGGATTTTGGTTAAAATCTTCATAATCATAATTAAAACACTACTGGGAACGTTTTTTAAAATTAAAAACAATGCCATCGAGGACTTTAAAAAGACTTCGCTTTAGGAGACAACATTTTTTTTTTCATTTAACAAATGGAAAATTAAGCATTTTTACATCTGACACTATTAGTGGGAATATCAAATTAAGTAGAGGTGCAGGAGAGAGCTGTGCAGTTATCCTGATGGTACTACAAATAAAATAGTGCGCATTTTCTTTTCTCTTCACTCCATTTACCCCTCCATTCAGTTATCCTACAGGGAACAAAAAGAGTGCCCTGAACATGTAATCTGATCAAATTTAATCTGATCTCTCAAATGAAAATGAAAACCATAGACTTTTTCTTTTGTTTTTCATGATATTGCCATCAGCCTTTCACTTGGAGAAAAAAAAATAATTTAAAAAATATTCTTAAATGTCTTCCTTCACAGTTTCGAACAGCAGGGCATTACCTGATGGCACCTTTTATAGCAGTATGAGCGCTGAAAAGATCCAACAATCATCTCGTTTGTCAAAGTGAAAAAGAACAGCAGTGTTTGGTGCTTCAAGTCCTATTCCCATCATCTTTTTGCCTGGTTCCCAGTGGTCTTTTATTTAGGATTATGATGATGATGACGTTGTTTTGTATAAAATAAAGAAAACGTCATTTTTTAAGATACAGTTTCTGCAGGATGATAGTAGTTTGTACAGACCAGACCGGTCCCCTCTTGGCCGGTTTAGAATGGTCTGGGAAATTCAAATGAGCGTTTCCATTTAGCGCAGGACCATCAAAGCGCATGCGGGGTGTAGACCGATGACGTAGCTGTGCGTCAAATCGGTGCGACTACAGCGAAAGAGAAGCTGCATCAGCTGACTCAGAAATGAACGGAAAAGTACAAAGATAATCGCGGAGGATCCTTATAATCCGGACCGGGTGTTTATTACGGATGAAGCTGGCCTCTACGCTGCGGAACAGTCTATTGTTCTGAATTAAAGAGGAATAAAAAACTCTTAATGTTGAGCAATACTCAAATTTTCTTCAATAAATGTCTTACAAAGCACTATTGGAAGTGTTTCTAATGAGTACAGATCGGTAACGCACATTCTTCGTTACCGAGACGGTAATGGGGGGTTGGGAGTTGTCTCCATATTCGTGGATTCGTCTCCGGTCCCCAACCACCGCGAATGAGTCAGCATACTACTTTATATATAAAGAATGTATTATTCTCTGCAAGAAGATTGCTGAGGCGAAGAAGAATACAGACGAAAAGAGGACAAAAACTCTTCGGTTTGGATCTTGAGTCGATAAAAGTGCTGGTCAGAAGCTTGCAGTTGTGGTAAACTTTTCCACCAATCAATGGGTTACATCGTGTGACCAAAGAAACCCCACCCTAATGGGTCCATTCCATTTTTCTATGTGGGACCAGAAACGGTACCAGTCAGTTCTACTTGGTGGGTCCAATCTGTAATGGAAACGCTCAAAAGTTCACTCCAGTCTGCTGCTCAGTGGAAACGAGGCATTAGAGTATTGTTTAAGCTGTCAGTTTGATGCCACACACACACATATTTCCCAGTGGTTCTCACAATCTTTACTTTAAATTCTCTACCTCCTCTTGATTTGAAGACTTTTTAATTTTTAGATAAGAGTTTCCAGATTCCAGCTCGGACAAGGAAAATGAAGACGTACATGGATCTATTTGTCTGCAAGTGGATGTATCAGAGTGGAGAGGAGCAGGGAGATTGTGGCTCGCTGATGGTAGCTTCTATGTCACATCTACAAGCTTTTTCAAACAAGGTGGGAACAGAACCAACAATCTCCAAATCAGAAGTCGACCACCACTGTTTAAGCCTAGTTTTCTTTAAATATGTCCTTCATCATGGGAAAAATGCTACAAGAACATGTTAAAAACACTGTTTTGACTGGAGTGGGCCTTTAAATTCTTGTCTTTATTGACTCAGGGACAATGTGAGGAAGACCAGACAGAACACTCCTAATAAGCATGAGGCGCTAGACACTTTTCTGTTTACTTATAGTCAGACAGAAGGACTCAGTTTAAAGGCCACGTTTAGTGAACTGATGGCCAGGTTGCTGAAGACATATCATTTTTCCTTTTTTAATTTTGACTCATCTTTTGTTGTTTCTAAGGTTTGTTTGTGTCCTTCCTCCGTGTCTCCTTAAATCTCTCCAAGTGTCTTTTTTTTCTTTAATAAGAAAGCTGTAATGAAGTAAAAAGCTCACGATTGTGTTTGATAGTTTGTTCCTTCCATAACTGTATAAGCGTCTGCTTTACTCCTTTTGTTTCGTCTTTCCTCCTGATTTACGCTAACTTTACTCTGCAGCCTTCCTCGCTGCACGAACTCATCTTTATGTTCCTCTGGATGCACGCTCTCACACTGTTTATGGACAAAAACTCTTTATGACTTACACCTTGTGCTTTCATTAATTGTGTCTTTGTGTTTTTATGTGTTTGCACATAAAGTTGCACACATAGACAATTGTTTACATGGCCCTCCTCTCCTGGTTCTTCCCTGGATGTGTGTGTGAGAGCAATAACAGTGGCGGAGCTGTAAGTAAATAATGAGGAGTAATCAAAGTTAATGGAACCCAATGGGAGCCACAGCTTCTGTGTGTGGCAATAATCTCATTTAGAGAGTGAGGAAGATTTAGTGGATAATTGGAGCCTAAGTACTCGCCGATTCCCCTGCTAACTAACTAACTAACTGAGCTGCTGAAGCCCGTTTCGCTCCCGCCAACTCATATGGAGCACAAACAAAAGAAACAATCTGACTCATTCATTTTCTCTTCTTTCTGTTTTACATTTTAATTTTATCCCCCCTCTTTTTTTCAAGTTCAGCTCACAACTTATTTTTCCAGTCTTTTTTATTGCCTTTTTGTATTTCCACCTTCTTTTATCTTTGCTGATGCCTTTTGTTTTGTTTATCCTCTTCAGTATCATTTTTAGGTTTTGTTGACCAAATTACCACATCTTTGCTTGTGTTTTTTTCATGATGGCCCCTTGTTTTTTTCTCATTTTGTTTTTGCTTAAATATTAAATAGAACTTTTTTGCTTGTCTCTCTTTTTTATGGATGCATTTAATGAATAAAAAAATACAATGAAATTAAAAACTTCCTTTTTTTTTTTTTTACTTCTTGTGTCAAGTTTTTTAAGACCTACAAACAGGCTGCACGCTGACTTCATCTGCTCATGAAAACTAAAAAGACCTAAAACCAAAAATTGTAAAGCCAATAGTGTGTCTTATTCATAGACATGATCTGTTTTGTTTGTGAGGTTGTCACAATGTCAACAGTTGGTTTGTTCTTCCTTCTTACTTTATCCACAAAAATTAAAGAAACATTGGGGACATTTTAATTATATTGTAGTTACCACAAAAACGTCTGGTGTTTTTAAATTGAATTAACTATTCTTGTTCGTGTCAAACGTCTTTAAACACTTGCTTTTTAGCTTTTTCCTTCAGCTAGGACTTGCTCCGTTTCGCTGTTACCTTCATTCCTTCATTAGAGCTCTTTATTGGCGCATGAACATTTTTGTGGGTTCCTGAAGATGAACAGTTCAACTTCAGTATCTCAGGATGGGGAGGGTGGGTATTGTAAGTGTTTTACCCCCATATATATATATATATATATGTATAGTGTAATGGTCGTTTGTCTTACTTTTGTTTTTTTAAGTTAGAAAATGTTTTTATGTAAAGCACATAAGGGTTAAATAAAGTTGAATGTGATTTATCTTATTCTATTTTCTTGCCGCTGTCTTTTCTTTGTTGCCTTGCAGGAGTAATAGCTTTGTATCATAAACATGTAAAAGTGAACTGGTGTGACGATTAAAGATCATTGCATCTATTAACCCTTTAATGCCAGAGCTCCAGTGTTTATGTTCTTTGATGTACTGTAATTTTTAATTGTTACCATGATCAACATAATTCCATAATAACGTGTCGCTTTCCTTCTTTAGAATCTGCTGGAATAACGTTGATTGTGTTAAGGGATGAAAAGTTTTTTTTATTTTACCTATTTATCTTTTAACCCTTGTGCTCTCTAATGGGGTCCAGATGACCCCACAATTATATTTATGTGTGATCCATCCCATGACAAAGGTGGACTAAGGTGGACAGGATTTCATGTCTGCCATGGAAGATAAAAAAAAAATCATTGAAAAAAAAAGCTCAGCACGCTGTCTTGTGGGGTCCAGATGACCCCACTTCCAATGTAAACATGCCTAGGATAGCACATCCTTTCCACATAATTCTGTCAAAAATCAAACATCAGACGTGTTCATGTTTGTGCTTGTCAAATGGCATCAACAGGAGATGCTCGTTGCACAGCAGGTTTACATTCACTCTTGGGAAAGCCCAGCATGCTTTGCTCCACCTGTCCATGCACTGCGATGTCTTCCTATGTGCAGGAAACGGCTCCTAACTCAGATGTCCAGATGCCATTACAGAGCAGCAGTGTGTGTGTGTGTGTGTGTGTGTCGTTCCCCTCTGTGGTCATGCACTTGAGTCTTTAACCCTCAATTTGATCAGAGTCAAATCATTTACTCAGAGCAGAGACTGGAGAGCTGCCAAAACAGCCACACACCGTGTCTTTCTCCGTCTGCGTTTTATCCACCACCTACTTTTATCTTTTCCTTAGAATCTTTTTTCTCAACTTACAACATTTTTTCATATTTCTCTTCCTGCAGTTTATTGGAATGAATCTCAGATGAACACTATAAGCCCACAATCTTAATACGGAAGGAAATTAGCAAGAGAAATAATTAACAAACTGATAAAACATAAACCATGTGATTTCCCTCATGTCTCTTACATATTCACCTTCCACCACAATTGTTTTTAGCCATATTTTTTATGTTTGTCTCCATGTTTTTACATTTATACAGGATGGTCTATATAAAAAGAGTAAACAATACTAGATTATACCAACAATTATTGATCAGTGTGTCACAATCTGATTTATTCTACACTCATTTATTTAGGCAATTATATCTTATATGCATATATCTTATAGAAATCCTTGTCTGAGTTCAGCGTTTTTTTTCTTTTCTGCTTCTTTTGATGCAAAGCCTGAAATATTTGGTCCACTGATAAAAAATTTAAGTAAGTGGCCAGTTTCATAAAGAATCCCAGCGTTTAATAAAACTTTCAAAATAATAAAAGTATAAAACTAAACCTGGTAAAACAAAGGAATTTTTTTTTTTGAGAAATTTGACATGTTTATTTGACCTTATCAACCCTGTCAGCTTTGCTGCTCAACCTGCAAATGTTTATTGGCAAAAGTAGCAAGTAAAGGGAAAAATTGGCTTTAATTTATTGCCAAAATAGAAAAATATATCCATCAAACAAAATGTTCTTTACCTAATGTGCTATTTTTCCAATGTTGAAGTTCTAACAACAAACAACTAATGAATACTTATCCCACAAACCAAATTAATTGAACAAAGTTTTCCTAAAGTTATAGCAGAGTTTTTGCATCTTTTGCTCACTCAATTCTACTTAATATAACTAAGATTCCCTTATTTTTTTTTCTAAAATTTATAGAAGCACAGAAGTAATAAACTTCACTCTCTTTAACCTCCTGACTACCAGCAATGTAAAGGTGCATACGCTGAAGGACACTTCTAAAACTGAATATCTCTCAAATATGGCACATTACTGTAATAATGCTATCTAAAGAGCACATGTGGAGCTTTTCAATGATACCAAATGAAAAGGGGAACTGTGGGAACTGTGATTTTAGTAGATAAAAAATCAATAAAAGGCCTTTTTTGTCTGGCAGTCAGGAAGTTAACCGTAACTTCCCTAGCTAACCTTAATATAGCTATGTCGTTTCACTAGCTAACTTCTGGGGCCAATCCAAATTCTTCCTTTCTCCCTGTGCATTTGAAGAGGCGTTTGTAGTGGAAGTGGTGTCTGAAATATATATTTTTTAAATCCAATCCTCCAACCGAAGGAATACAAAACCTTCCGTCGCGAGGCTAAACTGCGTCGCGCTGAGAAGCGCTTTTCTTCAAGTGAGTGCGCTCTAAAGCACTGAAGTTTCCATTTAAATGTAAGTAACGACTTTTTGTTGCAGCATTCTCTTTTTAAAGTGATAAAACCGCAGTTGTTATGTATATTTGAGCGCTACAAGCACCCCGCTAACGCTAGCTAACCGGCGACTATTGGTGACGTCATTGTGCGAAAGTGACGTCTGAATTCTGAGACATTTCCATAACTCTCTGTTTGGAGGGCTTAATGTAAGGGAAGGGAGAAGAGAAGAATTTCGATTGGGCCTTGGTCAGCCCCCTGAATACAAACTTCCATCCAAGACGGTGACATCCAGGGAGCAGAAAATCCCCTCAAATAAAGTCAATGAACCTCTATGAGTTAAAATTAATCACAAGCGTCGATCATTCTTTTCCACAGACAGTTGATACCTACGAGGTCCACAAAAGTTAAGTCTGCCTTATTTATCATGTTGGACAGGGACCTGACAAGTACCAATAGGAGGGGATAAATACACTTCTTAAATAAAACATAAAATGAACTGAATCCACTCATCAGTCCGTGTCATTCTTAAAAGGTTTTTCTCCTCTTACCACCTTTATTCTCATCCTACGCTCCAGATGGATTTAGTCCTTTGAATGTTATATCAGAGTTGTTTAAGCTACATAAGTCTTGGTTAGTCAGCAAATCAGCAGATAGAAGGCAGGGAGGGGCTGTTTGTGCTGGGTTGATGTTAAGGTAAAAAAAAGAGGTCCTACTTTTTTTTATTTTATGAACCTTTAATTGATTCTTTTGGCCTCTTTTCAGCAAAATTTTTGAATCTCTTGTTATGAAATCCCTGCTAACTATTTAAAAATGTTTGTCTTGGGTTGCAGTGGTGTTCCCTACAGAGTGTATCTGCCTATGTGGGCCTAAGCCAAGGGATGATGCGATGATGCCCAGTTGTCACACACTCATCAAGCAAAGTAATTTTTCCTGGGCGGCAAAAGGACTTTTAGGTCAGGTTGGATATTTAAGTGCAATTTGCAGATCCTTCTACAGCTACATTTAATATCTTTAAGTATGGCTTCGCCAGTGTGATTATAAACACAGGCATGATGGGAACTCTGCAGCTTAGAGCAACACAGCAGGACAAAGCCACACTTTTAAAGATGTATTTAATCTGAAGATATTAGACTCAGGTTATTTTTACTTACCATCAGTAGGTATTAAAAAGCACAGTTACAGTTATTGTGCGGTCAGGGGGTAGTTATGTTTATGGGGGGACCTTGGGAAAGCAGGAAAGAGATTAAAGGGGCTCTTTAATCAAGGAGAGCACACACATTCATAAATACTCTCACACTCAATGAAAATACACTAAAAAGTCACCTGCATACTGACTATAGCAAGAAAAAGCAGCTACAGATCATGATTTTATAAAATCCATCATATTCTGAGATGCAGACACAAAAAAGCTTTAAAATGAGGCTAAACTCCAGATTCTCAGAGCGCCATTTGGTAAATGACCAACATAAGATGCTTAGCTATTATTTACACTTAAGTTAAGAGAGGATTAGAATGCAGCTCTGCTTTTGCTTCATGTCAAGCCATGTTTGTTCCGCTTCATTTTCCTCTCACTCCTCTCCAATAAATGAAATATTTTAATTCTTTTATTTCACTGTAAAACAAAACAACATAATGACGCGGCCCCGAACGGAATGAACAACATAAAACCCGAATGGCTTTGACAGAAAAGTGTTTATAGAACCTCCCAACAGTGTCACTAAGTGAGTCAGAGAGTAAATCGACCTCGGCATCACGGTGCTAACTGGAGCAACTAGTCATCTTGTCAGAAGTCCTGATTGGCTCATTTAAATACCGCTCAGGTGTAATTGGATGGCAAATTAAACTGTCATTATTGGACAGGCAAAGAGGGAGAAAAGCACAGAGGAGTGACAGGACAAAATGGCTGCCGTTGTCCCACGGGAAAACAGGAGATAGACACATGCACACGGAGAAACACACACCGGAGAACTTGGTATGAAGTGCACAAGGAGAGAACTCCAGTATGAACAAACAAAAGCTGGTCGCCTTATTTTGATGTGTCTCATTGGATAGAAAATCACTCGTTGAATCATCTTTTCTATAGTTACATATTTTATTCTGTGAAGGGTCAAAGAGGTCACAAGGAGCCTGTCAAATATCTATTATTAAAAATAGGCGGGATCAATCCAGACAGAAACCAGATCTGCAGAAAATGTTATGGAAACGGTAAATGGATAAATAAAATGTGTTTTTATTGTGGTATTTTTTAATAGGTAATTATGTGAGGAATTTTTGTTTAAAATTGTAGATTTTCATTTAAATCCTTGTGGAATTAGGAGTGTGAAAATAGATGGATGACAGGAACTGGGGACAGGCTTACTCCGCACCAACGGTCTCACCCACAAGTTAACTACTGTTGCTCTACAGAAGCTATGTCCTAGAAAACAGACTTTTATTTTAGCTAAAGACAACATAATCATAAGTAAAAGGCCACTGGGAACACTTTTACAATAGATCAAAAGATGATGTTATCCTCCGTGATTATCTTTTTTTTAACCGCTTCTAAATCAGTTGATGCCATTTCTCCATGCAGAAGCAGGGAGAGAGGAGCGGGTAAACCGACGGGCCGGTGTGCTCTTCAGTACGCCTCAGCACTGCAGCTCGTCATTCGGACGTGAAAGTCTCATACAAGCATCTGGAGCTGTTGGAGTTTTTGTGACTGAAAAAAAATCTGCAACTACGTAAAACTGTGAATAATAAAACGCAAATACACAGAGGAAAACTGTATGTATGCATGTAGATTTAATGGGTATTTAGTGGTGAAAGTTCCACTCCGATCATCTCTCGTAAATACGTTACCATTGATCTTTTGATAATGTTTATGTTCTTTTTATCTAAAGTGTGGAAACTGTTTTCTAGGACATAGCTTCTGCAGAGCGGCAGTAGCTCATTAGAAAGTTGCCTCTGAGTTGTGGGTGTGACTGTTTGTGGAGCGAAGCAGGGAGCTTATTTTGTTTTCTACGTCACAATTGTTTTAAAACTTTCTAATTCACATTGATTTGACTAAATAAATACTCAGAGATACAATTTTGAACTTAATTTTCTTTACAAGTTCATCAGAAAAGTGCTACAAGAACATGTAATTTTCATCGGAGTGGGTCTATAAATTCAGTTTTGGACAAAATTCCCACACTAGACTTTCAAGGCCGTCCATTACCTTGCCCATCCACACTGATCTGATCTCCTCCACAAAATCTTAATTCTCAGCTTCTTTATTCTTCTGCCAAACACTTGTTCTTACTTCTTACTCTCAGATTTAAAATGTAAACCCAGCATTCTAAGCTAGTTCCCTAAACCTGGTTATGCTCGTTAACCTTTTTTGCATCAGTAGTTTAGTGCTTTTAACATCACCTTTGATTGTGTGCTCTCAACTCCAGCAATTCCTCATCTGTCCGACAGGAAACTGATATGGACATGAATAAATCCAAACTTCTGTGGTTTAAATGAGTACAAATATAATTTAGAGAAGACTTTGATCTGTCCAACCGGCATCTGTCTCCACCTCCATCAATTCAACCCTGCGTCTTGTCTACTGTTTCTTTCTGCCATTAGTAATAAAACTGATGGATGGAAAGTGACCAAAGCTCCACCAGGTGAACCCTGACCTCCCACAGCATGTGCACGTGTGTGTTTGTGTGACTGCCGCCCATCTGTGTGGCCTGTTAAGAGCCCCTCTCTGTCTTCGCCCTCCTATTCTGACCCACATCCTCAGCGGTCAGCACTGAGAGCACTCAGGCTCAGGGGACTGTGTATGCGCACGTGTGTGTGCGTGTTTATGAGTGTCAGTGCATGACGGGGTGAGCCTTAGGAGGGCAAACACACACAAAAAAATATCCACAAAGAGTTTTTCATGATGTCATCAATGGATTGTGAATACAGTATTAACGATGGCTTGGTGGCCCCTGGCCACTACTTACTGAATCCGATATGTGACATTTGATATGGCTTCAATTTGAAATCCATTTGTAATGCAATATAGTGGTGAGCTTCATGTGGAGGTCAAGACCCAAAGCTGGGTCATTGAGCGATCATAATTCTATTCTCTAAGAACCATTTACTCCTTTTTTTTATGAATATCACTTTGACGTCAAACTTTTGACAATAAATCTTTAGAATTTGCCGCAATCATAAAGAATTTCAATTGCAAAATCTGATTAAAACTGAAAACAAAGAGCATGCTTGTTAGTTTTAAGAACTAATTGAATCAAGTGAAAATGCTCTTTTTGTGGCACTTTTCTGGTGGAGGACATGTATAAAAAAAAGTTCAAATGTTTTACTTTATTCAAGTGGTGAATCAGGAGCAGACAAAAAAATGTGATGTAGAAAATACACTGAGTGGGCCACAAACTACTGAGTCCTCAAGAATAGGGAGGGGAAGGGGGGCGGTGTTGCTTTGCAACAATGGTCCCGCCAACAATTCAAAGGCAAATTTCTAATGAACTCCTGCAGAAACTATGTTCAAGAAAACAGCACAGGTTTTTTGTATTTTGTTTAAAATTGGCATAATCATAATTAAAAGACCTTTGGGAGGATGCTATCAGATCAAAAGATGATCGAAGTGGATCTTCAAGTGATTGATGACTTCCTTTTGTGCTACTAAACACAATATCTGATATAAAGGAGGGGTTCTCAAACTACATTAACACGATAACACGTTAATTTTAAATTGTCAAAAATTTGACAACGACCAACACATTTATAGAGGTCAACAGTCAAAAGAAGTTAATTTACCCTTTAACGTAAATTGAAATATGTGTAAAGCACAAAATGAAAAATGCATCTGTTTCTTTTTTATCTTAAAGCTCTCATAAGACATTACTCAGTATAAACTCTGCTGTAAAGATTTAAAGTCAAAGATTTATTGAACAGAAGCTGCAGTTCAAAGCATCTCATTACAATATGGAAATTATACTGACTGTGATATTGAATCTGGAAATAATCATTTCCTTTCCCCCTAATTTTTCATCTAACAGTCCTGGATGATGCATACGGGGGTGTCAGTGGGGAACATGTTTTAGCTCATGCTATCATTATTATGTAGTATTGAATATGACCTTGTAATGGTCAACTGTATTCTGCTAATGACATGGTCTGTTGAACCCTCCGTCTGGGGAAAGGAAGAACAGCATACATTAGAACAGCTCACACACAAACACACAAGACTGGGCCAAGACAAGCTCGCACACGCACACAGGGCGCCATTAAACGCTGTTTAGTATGGAGAACCTTTCCTCGGTGTGCGTCTGAGTGCGTCTCTTTGGGCACAAAGCTCCGACAAATGGATTCAGTCCCTCTACAAGCTGCATGTCTCAAAGCCCCATGCCCCTGTTGTGACATCATCTATGAATGTCATAATTGAGGGTCGGTAAATTGCTGCTTTTCCCCGCTCAGCGTCACCCCATGTGTCAATACTGAGGTTCAAGGTGACGGAGCGGATCAATACGCAGAGACAGGAGCCATCCGCTGAATTTACAGCCCAGTAACAAGAGAGCCATGAAACGAGGCTGCTGTAGCCTTCAGCCAGGAGCCGGACAGGGCTGCCGCGCTGCCGGCAAGCATTTGTCAAACATGCACACCACTGAGCCTCTGAGGAATATTGTTGAGCATTTTCTGATTGAGCTCGGTAACAGTCACAGCTGTGGGTAGCTCTTGGCAGCAACAGTTAAAAGTTTTGATCTTAAGAAAACAATCATTTAATGAAAATATAAATAGAAAGAAAATCTTTATTTACAAAGCAGAAATTAACGAGTGAAAACATTTTTAATTTATTGGCCCAGCAGAAAAGCATCTTAATTAAGGAACAATGTGAGTCTTTTTTAAGTCAAGATGATGTTAAAAATTAGCCTTCATTAAAAAATAAAGTTAAAAAGTTAAGAAATGAAAATGTTTAGGAAATTGAGTAAAAATATGTAAAAAAATAAATTTAGAGTATAAATTCTCAATAAAGAGTTGGTTTGCTTCTGATCAGAATGAAAGAAATAATAAAAAAGCTTCTGTATAATGTTAAATTGCACTAAACAAAAAAAATTTGAAGTTTAGAGCTTTAAAGAAATACTGCTAGTCACTCCATAAATATATATTTATTCAAGGAAAACCTCTACAGAAGGACTTTTTTTTTTTTTTTTTTTTTACAATAAACAGAATCAGGAAAAATAAAAAGGATTTTGAATTAACTGAAAGAATAAATAAAGTTGCTTGGAAGGCCTATTTATTATAACAAAAAATGTACCAACAGGATTTACTTTTGTCAGACTATAGTGGAAAATTGTAAAGGAAAATTTTAGGCCAAATCAGATCAAAATGTGATTTTGACATCTTTATTCAGGCAGTCTGTGGATCCGACTCCAGTTATTCTGGTCATATTATCACAAGATTTTGAACATGAACTTGAACAGAAGATGAGCAGGAAACCGTCCACTGGATTACCTTAAAAGTCAAGTTGTAATAATAAAATAATAATAATAATAAAAAAAATAGAACCCTGACATTTTTAAACTGTAAAAGTAAAAAGTTGGATCAGTTAACAAAAGCTCTGCAACTTGTTAAATTTAAACATATTTGATTTGATTTATCAAAGAACATTTTTGAGTTGAGTAAACCAACTTCAAATTTTAATTTGATGAAAACAAAAAATTTAAAGTGTGACAATTTGTTAATTGATCCAGTATTTCAGTTTTTACAGTGTAAGTTAAATTCCTGGTCATCTTTGTTTCTATAAAATTATCCTCAGAATGTTGGAAAACAAATGCTGGAGGGACATCACATTTTAATAACAGATTTTAATCCAACTCAAATTCTCCATAGCGATCTACACTCTGATTGTTTTTTGATCAATTCCTAAAGTGGTCCCAGTGGTCTTTTAATAAAACAAAAACTATCGTTTTCCTGAACATAGTTTCTGCAGAGCAGCAGGAGAAATTTGCCTTTGAGTGGTGGGTGCAGAGTAAGCCTTCCTCCACTTCACGTCAACCATCTGTCGATGGTGCGCAACATTGTAGCTAACCAGCTGTAATTTTTTTAGCCAGATGCAGCTCAGACGAGGAAAAAGTCGTTCATGGATCGAGTCGTCTACAAGTGGATGCATCAGAGTAGTCTTGTTTTCTTTTCTTTTTTTTTTTTTGGTCTTCTCCCGATTCACAACAATGTGGATAAATAAATACTCAGAAATGAAAATTGTAAGTTTAATTTTCTTTATTTATGTCATCCATCATCAGAAAGATGACACAAGAAAATGTTAAAAACACCCTTAAAAAGCTCCCAACACTTTTTGCAACGTCTTTTGTTGGAAATTTTAACCCAAAAGATTGGAAATTTTGGATAAAAACAGTTTTTTTAGACTCTTAGGGAATGTTTATTTTCCCTAACAATGTTGTTCTGCTGGAAATACACGTGCACGTTTCAGAATGTCTCAAAGCTGCTGTTGTGTCCAGCAGGCGTAGATGTCACAATGATAACAGGTGAGCTGTGAAGGTGACGACGCCTGCCTCGCGTGTGGGTTTGGGTGAGTTAAAGTTGATGGATTAGATTCATTTCCAGCGTAAACTGCTGTGAGTGAGTGTGCATCCTTGCACCTAAGAAGCATAAGAAATTCTTTAAGCGATGAGTGTGTCTGCGGCAAATGAGTCTTTGAGTGTGTGCTTCATTTATTGTGTGTGTGTGTGTGTTCACCTGCATGTGCAGGTCTCTCTGTAAGTGCATGTGTCTGTGTGACAGCAGCTGAGTGATGGGTCCAGAGGAGAATACAGACGCAGGCTCTCCATCGCTGCAGGCAACCACGAGGAAAGCGTACAATCAAACGTGTGTTGACAGGCGCGATGGACATCACACGGTTATGATGACCCGAGTGTGCTGCAGGTAACACCCCGATGCCGCACACACCTGCATTCAAAGAACACTGTTAGAATTTGTCCTTTTTTTTTTTAAAAAAAAAAGGTATTTTGGATAAAAGGTTTACAACATAAGGATTTTAGGCTGATTAAAAGCTTTTTATTGACACTTGTAAAATGTCTTGGCTTAAAAAGAAACCAAAAGCCAGTTGTGGAATATGGAAATGATATTTGCACAAACTATCAGCAAAAGTTTGTGTTCCTGAACAAAAGAACTCTTTAGTAAATGTTTACCCTTTTTTAGAAATATAAATACAATTATTTACATTTTGCTGCTCAGAACTCAGCAAATAAGTTAAATGATAAACGTATTTTTGATTATATCATCCTGTACGTAATAAATAAAAATCTATTAATTAACTGGAAATGAAAAATCTTCCAAAACGACCACATTGGCTAAGAAATTGTTAAAGTAAAAAACATTTTTTTGTTATTTTTGAAGTAGTTGTCAGAGAAAAACGGTACTGTGCAAACAAATAAAACTAAGAGTTACAAACTAAGGCTATGTCCAAATTCCCATCCTGATCCCGAACTACTAAAAAACTGTATAGTGCGGGAATGTCAAGTGCCGTGGATTTTAAAAGCAATTTGGACACCATGCTCACTACTACTACAAATCCAAACGCCGGATATGACGCCACCAAATTCACTAAGAGAAAATCTTATTAAAAGGAATATTTTTTTCACGTCTATTTGAGTCTCCACTGTGTTCTGATGATGAAAATGTAGATGGTTTACTAATTTTTTTTTTTTTTTGCAAAACTAATTAGACTGCAATGCATTGTGGTCTATATTCATAACGTAATAAGCATTGATGTACGCAAATTCTTCGCTAAAACTTCTGGGAAATTTCTAGGGCACTCAGTTTTGGAATTGTAGATTCTTACAGCACTAGAAGATAGTGAATGCACTGTATAGTGCACTATTTAGTGAGTAGTGAGAGAATCCAGACATAACCTTAGAGTTAAATTCAGGTCAGAACTCTTAGAGCTTTGTTGATTGGTATGAAGCTACATTTACAGCACCCTCAGCAACACTCGTTCAATTAACCACTTTCAGTAAAAAGTCTATGTTAATGTGTGTAAATGCACATTTTGGGCCTTTAGGTTCAAAATTCACCCATTCACTCTCTACTATGTAAGTTAACATAATATATTCACATTCAATTTGTGTAATTCTTCATTTATAAATTGTGTCTGCCTATATGTATGTAACTTTGGATTTGTGCGTGCGTTAATCTTGATTTGTAACTCATAGAATACATTATGTACACAACTGTGTGTACTTGTAATTGTGTATTCACATGTAAAAAAAATACAAAAAAATTCAGTTTACGCTACCTGATACTAGTGCATGCCGAATCTGAGTTCCTGTTGGGCCAAAGTTCAACCTGGTTCATCTTTCAATGTGCATTCATGTTTTGTGCATAGAGCCCCAAAACTATAGCTTTTTTGATTTGTGTATGCATATTTCTTGATTTGTAACTTGTATCGGCCTATTTGTGTTTGACTTTGGATTCATATGTATAATTCTTTATTTATAACAATCTGTGCATAACTTTATGTACTTGCAATTTTGTATTCACATGTGCAAAAATTGCAAAATACAAAAAAAAATCATTAATTTAAACACGTACAACTTTAATTACACCAGCTTGAAACTATAGACACACACAAATCTTTCAGAAGTAAACACAAAGTTTTCACCAGTAATTACACATAATCTAAGTTCAAAGCGATTTGCTTAATTGAATAATTGATTCCTTGAATACTTTGGTCTTTGCTCTTAGTTTTCTTGTGTTTGTGTATAGAGTACCTTTAAATGAAAGACAATTTTAAGTGAAATGTTAACACAAGTGCTAATTTCTGTTATCAAATTTGTTGCATGTGTCCTTTTAAGGTCCTCTCTGAGTCCAGAATAAGGAACACGTATCATAATAACATCTTCAGAATAAAATCTCTCCATCTTTCTCCCTTGAGCAAAACAACCCACACACAACGCACGCACTCCTCGCTCGGCCCTCCTCCTCCCCCTGGCTGTGCATCGAGCGTCCGGGTGTGAAATGTAAAAGGAAGAATGCTGTCGTTCAAACTGTCCCAACCAACACTGTGTCCTTCCTCCTATTCGCTCCCTGGTTTCTCTTGAAGACTCTTCAATTCTGTGTGGTACTCTCTTTCTCTCTGGCACAATCCGAACCCCCCACCACCCTCTCTCTCTCTCTCTCTCTCAGGTGAGCTTGGCGCTCCAGGTTGCAGGTGCGCAGGACCCCTCAGCCAATGAAAAATGAGTGCCTTTGAACGCTGTGACTTTGATGAACCTCAGTGTACGTCACCCTATCACTCTTCTCCGTTTGGCTTCCCACGGAAAAACCGCCCGGCGACACACACACACACACATTTGGCGAGCGCTTACAGAAGTGGTGAACGCTCTGGACCAAATATTTGTCTTGTTGAAGGAAGAAGCTGCGCTTGGGTAAATACGCGGTCAAGAGGACATTTTTTTTTTTTTTTTGCTGATATGTATGTGTTGACATGAATCTAGAATTGTAAAACAACAGAGAATATATTTAGATGCCTCTGTCCTGCTTGCAAAGCAGAAAGGTTGTTACATTTATGAATCAACTTAGTTCTAGCACAGACACAAGGGCACCTGTTCAAAAGTTTGGTCTGATTTTAGAGTGGATTGTGTATCCATCAACATGCACTACAAACATTCTGAACACACTTTAAGTATTTTACAATTATTGAAAAGAAAAGTGTGTGTGCCGCTACTGTGTGAGCAGCCACAAGAGTCGGGGAGCTAATCCCTCCCAGTGGTCCTTAATCCTCTTCTAATCCCTTTAAAACACTCTATCAGCCTCTTAGGACCTCAGCGGGGTTTAATGCCGTCAAGTCACACACCCGAAACACTGCACGCAAAATCACATTCACTGCAGGGGAGTCCTGACAACACACCATTGTTCTGAGATTACTGCCACTTGTTAAGTAAGACGATCCCAAGTCGCAGGTAATTCTTTCCTCCTTCTCCGTCTGCAATCTTCATCCATCAGACAAAATGGCATTTATGTGAAGGATCGCTTGAACAGCTTGAAGTGTAGCGGTTAGCACCGTTGCCGCACAGCAGGAAGATGTTGGTTTGAATCCCAGCAGTGTGGAGTTTTAGCATGTTCTCCTCATGAGTTTTCAACGGGCGCTCTGGTTTCCTCCCATAGTCCAAACACATGCTTCACTGGGTTATTGGAGATTCTAACTCGACTCTCAGGAGTGATTGTGTCTCTTTGTGTGTGTGACACCGAGATGGCCTGGTAAAGCCTTGGCTTTGCTGTAACCCTTCTGCTCTACTAGACTTGTTTACATTAAAAGTGGGGTCATCTGGACCCCACAAGACAGTGTGCTGAACCTTTTTTTCAATGAACGTCGATCTTTACAATGACAGACATGAAGTCTTGTCCACCTTTGTCATGGAAGGGCTAACACCTACATGTAAGGGTGGGGTCATAAGGACCCCATAAGAGATCACGAGGGCTAAAGTAACCTGAAAAAAGTCTCTAGCAAAAATAAGTTTTGTTTTCTTTTTTCCAAAAGAATAATTAAAATGAATGAATTAAAATGATGTGAAAATATGTTTTAAGCTTAAAGGTATATGGAGTCACTGGACACGATTTGTTTTATCCATATGTTGGGTTAAACATGTAGGTTTAGTCCAGGGATAATCTTTTCCAGGCCTCGAGGGCAGCTGTGTCTGCATGATTTCCAGATATATAAGCCTCATGACTGATCACCTGGTTCAGGTGTGTCCAGCCAATTAGAACATGCCAGAGCAGGAGAAGTAGGAAGACATGCAGGAATGTGGCCCTCGAGGCCTGGAGTTGCCTATTCCTGGTTTATCTCATGGAGATAATAAAGGTTGTGTCTGAATTCCCCCCTAATCACTGTATAGTGTGTTCGCCATCTTCTAGTGCTGTCTGCATCTACTAATTCCAAAATCTAGTGCACCTGAAATTTCCCAGAAGTCTTTGCGAAAAACTAGCATGCATCGATGCTCACTAGATTAGCGAATATAAACCATAATGCATTGCACTCGAACAATTTTGAATAAAAAAAACTTGTTTAAATGTAATATTTGAATAAACCAACCACATTTTCACCATTAGAACACAGTGGAAATGTGAGTTTTTATTCGACTTTCACTTCGTGAAATTGGTGACATCATATCTGGTGTTTATGAAAACGAAAGAAAAGTAGTGAGCAGCATCGCGTCCGAATTCAAATTCAATTAGCGAAAGGAAAAGTCATTTGATTTGGGGTTCACACATTTTTTCCATCTTACACTTTGAATGTTTACATGTTTTGTACAATCAAACTTAAAACTATTTTTATCTGGTGGTGTTACTTGGATGAAAATCAGAACATATTTTATGACAAATTCATGGAGGAATCCAAGTAAACCCTTTTTTATTGCAACTGTAGATGACCGCCATTACTGATGAAGTCTTCGAGGGTTAGTAACGTCTGAATTTGTAAACATTTTTTCCATAACTCTCCGAGAGAAGCCGTGAGGGTAGGGGAAACTTCAGCCATAGACATTTCACAGGAGTCACTTGACTGCATGTTGCCGAGGATGGTGTGAACCTAGCTTAAGAAAAACTGATGGCCAAACAAGTTCGTGTGACCCGAATAATCATTAGCAGATTAGCAGTTTCTATGTAACTCAATAAAGCAATGGATGGGTATTTTTTTAATGTATGTGATTCTAATCAGGTTACGCAAAGGGAATCTTTGTTAATCCTCCATTTCCAAGAAAAGTTTTTTTTGTAATTTCTTTTAGGAACACTAGCGATGCATAGATTAGTTTTACCAGATAAGATTCTGTCTCTAAATCACCCAGTGGGTCTCTAACAGTGAAGGCCATAATTTTTGCACTGAAGCACAAAACTGTATTATCTCTGTTTCAAAAATTTTTGGTAATATGCAAAAACAATATACACAGTCATTACACAAAAAACACCCACTCCCTTTAATCCTCTTGGTCCCCTGAGCCCTCCTACTCCACTCTGCCCCAACAAACAAATGCATTACACAAATGAAAAACAAGTGAGAGGCTGAAGGAGCGGGGGGGTGGGGGGGGGGTGAGATTTTATTTAAGTGTTCTTGTAAGCCATCTAAGATATTAATGTTGCAAAGCTACTTATCAATATTTAAGAACATAAAAGGAGTGTGAGGGAGGGGTGTGGAACAAACCATGAGACGTGCACTTCTGAGGTCCAAGCTGTGTGTGTGTTTGTCAGAACCGCAGGACAATCACGGACGAGACGAGGTCTCTCCGGCAGTTAGAGAGGAGAAATGACTGTCTCTGTCCCACTAAAAGCTTTCACACAGAGTGAAGCACACACACACACATTTAAGGTGAGCTCTGTTAAGTGATGGTCAGGATAGTAAATACAAATCCTAATGCCTTATAACCACAGCCTACTTATTCAGTGTTGTGGTTAAATTTTACATTCATGTGTAAGTGTGTATCCTCTCCTCTGTGTCGACTAGGGGTGTAGCGATTCATTGGAACGATTCGATTCATCTCATCATTTGTGGTTGACAATACGGTTCATGGTTGATATTAGTTCATTTTGAATGATTCAGGAAATCTTTTGCCAAAAGGGATAGGCAACTCCAGGCCTCGGGGGCCGCATTTCTGCATGTTTTCCAACATACTCTGCTCTGGCACCTTCTTATTGGCTGGACACACCTGAACCAGGTAATCAGTAATGAGTCGGGCTTAGATATCTGGAAATCATGCAGACACTGAGGTCCATGAGGCCCTGAACCAGACTATTCAACTCAAAGACTAATATTTGGGTACTGAACAGTGCAGGTGAAGTGTGGGGTCAAATCAGGACCAGCTTTAAGTGAATGAAAAAACAGATTGTAAATTTGAAAAGAAAAAAAAATAGAAAACAGTTGCAAACTTGAAGGAATTACAGAAAATGGGAAAAAAATTGCAAAATATATACATATATATATATATATATATATATATATATATATATATATATATATATACTGTAAACTTGAAAGAAATATTGGGAAAAAGTAAATTTAAAAATTCAATAAACAGAAAAACCTGAACCTTAAACTGTTACCTAATAAAAAAAATGAGCTCATTGGCTATAGCAACATGATTCCCATGAATCTATGAAGGTCTGGCGGCGTCTTTTCTGCTCCGGAACGTTGTCTGTGCTACCCCACTCTGAAGTACCAAACTTTGGGAGTGAATTATTACTTCTGCGTTTTAGGGGTGTAAGAAAAGTCAGAGTCTTAACAATACACACCCCGAGTATTTATTAACTCCAAGTATTCATAGCTTGACAAATCCTAAAAACTTTTAATTTAAGGAAAAAAAAGTTGTTGGAAAATGTCCTCTATAGTATGAAATAGCATCTGTCATGCGGCATGTCAGTGCTTCACAGAGATGGAGAAACCAATGGCAACATTAAAACAAAGCATTAAAGAAACACTTACGAGATTACATTAAAATAAATTGTAGGAGGTGGTGCATCATGTAAAACAATTAAGACTTTAAAGATATGTTCTTCCAATTGATTTTTTAGATTTTATGACACCTTTCATGTTTTTCCTACCCATTTTCCAAAGATAATAAAAGTCAACAGGTAAACACTAGGAGACACTTCAACATAATGAAAGTGATACACAAGAAAAAAAAATAAAAACAAAACAATCTTGATTTTATAAAGAAAAAAACTATCAAGAAAAGTCCCCCTCAAAAATAAAATCAGACATTTAATGACTTTACTGCTCCACCAAGAGGTGCCAAGTACTGAATGGTACAGTCACCAAAATGCACACATGTACACACACATAATGACCTCTGGACAGTGTTCTGTCATCCTGTGTCTTTTCATGTCACCTCTGGTGTTACACATCCAAAACACTTTCTGAACACAAACTGCTAAATGATGGCTGCAGGCTGGAGGAAGTGTGTCTGTGTTTGTCTATGTGATCTGAAAGCTACACAGAAAACAAAACAAGTAAGATTTTGTGTGGTTGTGTGATGACCCAAGGCTGGGCTAGATGGATGGGTGTTCTGACCCTCCTACAGGGGTGCAGGTACACTTATTTACACGAAGCACCCTTAGGTGTGAGTGTAGGTGTGTATGTGTGGATGTTTTGTCATGTGTGTGCTCCCAAACCAGCAAATATGGACTTTCAAATGTCACAAATATTTTTATTTCTGTGAATATTAATAATACAAATATTTTAACATGTCACTGTGTCCATTATTGGGTCATGGTTTGAGAAATTCCTTTATATTTTCATCAGAATTAAGTCAATGCCTTTCATTAGTAAAACCATTTCTCCTTCAAAGACCTTTTCAAATAGGCTATCAGAAGTGTGTTTGCTGTTTCTCCATCCATGTGGCAGGAATCATGAGATTACAGGTTGCCAGATAATGTGCAGTGTCCTTAGGTGGTGTTTTATTTTGAAAATCAAAGTATGTATTCATTTTTTTAACCTGTTTGACTGAACTCAAATTCTTCCCTACCCCTACGGCTCCTCCCTGTTGCTTACATTGTGGTGGTGTCTGAAAGTGTTGTTCTAAGGAGGTAGGGACTAGTGCTGGCTTTGGCTCTGTCGATAGGTCAATCCGCGTCACATGTTTTTACCTGGGTGTACTCTGAAACACAGAAGTTTACATTTAAGTGCAAGTATTCTATACATCTGTTATGCATTTTCTGAGTACTCGCTTATGCAGATGACTGGCGACTATTGATGACATCATTAAGCGGTGGTGATATCTAAATTTGAAGACGCTATTTTTTCCATTTCTCTCCGCTTGAAGGGAAATATGTAAGGATTTGGGGAAGACATAGGGGTAGGGAAGCAAATTGGATTCTTTCTATTATCTCAAATATTAAGACTTTCAATTCTAGTGATCTAAATTAACTTGACTGAAGAAAAAAGAAATCCACGTTTGTTTAACGGACAGTCTCACAAACGAGGTGGTATCTGTTTAGTTCAGAGGTGGGCAAACAAATGCAGGCTAGATCCGGCCCAACCCACATTTGGTCCGGAGACTTTGCCAATCAATCTAGACTCCAGTTTGTAGTATCAGCTGTATTAACCACTGCTTATGCACTGAACTGTGACTGCTTCTGGCCAGGAATGTAATTGGTAACATCATGTTCCCACGCTGCTATAGGCAAGGCTAATTTATTTGTATAGCCCATTTCAAGTACGGAGACAATTCAAAGTACTTTAAAAATATTTTAGAAACAATCAAAACAAATAGTAAAGGTGTGATCATTAAAATAAGATTAAAAGGAAGTAAACATAACTGAATTTAACATAAGCATAGATAAACAGCACAGATGTAAACATTTGAATACATACAACATTCTTGTAAAACATTTACTTTACTTCTTGTGTCCATGTCTTCTATTTGTTCTGAAATCAGATCTGTTAGAATGTTAGATTCGGACAAATCTTAATGTTCACAAGTTACAAGGAGTTACAGATACATAAATAACAGTTTACAACAATTTGAAGCTGACAAGATTTCTGTTACTATTGTGTTCTTTAAAAGTTTTTGTTTTTTTTTATGAGATAAACAAATGTTGCTGATTTCAAATTGTGAAACAGTGTTAAAGAATATGATCAAGACATTTGGGGGAAAAAACTGCAAAAGACAACAAAACAAGACAGAAAGCATGAAACGTAGATGGCAGACCATGTAAAAGAAAGTCATAAAAAGAGAGCAAAGTAGCTTAAAGCAACTACATGTTGTTTAGATATTGCTTGAAGGTCAACTGGGTGATTACAGATCTTCAGAGTCTTGCTGGTGTGTCATGCAAAAATCTGACACACCAGTTAAGGATAACACAATATTTCTAACTTTGTTTCTATGTTCTTTTACCTCTAACCTCATAAATAGTTCACAGTTACAATCTGCTTTAAACATCATTGTTTAACTGAAGGGAATTTGTCTGTTTCTAGAGGTTCAATTCATCTTATCAGCAGCAGAGACGCTCTTATAAACTGCGGCCCATAGGTGAAATAGCTACATACATTTTAGTGTCATCTGCATACATATAATATGGTTTGACTCAGAGGGACGTTAAACAGAAAATTTCCAATAACCCAACCCTATGAGACCTTTGCATAACGGTCACTCTCTGATGCGAGATCCCAAAACTTCTGTCATTAAAATTCAGTCTTTTATAATAGCTTTTATCTCACAATCTAATTCCCTCCTAATACTTGATGCCTAGTGTAGAACAACCTTGTTTCTCCCAGTATTAGAAGTATATTTGTGGCAATATCTTAAGTCCCAGTATCAGACTTAACAATTCATCTATGATATTTTGAAGTTTAAAGTATGCTTGAATAACAACCTTGTCTGTTTTTATGTTGGATAAGAAAGTTCTGTTGCTTTCACACATTGATTTCCCCTTATAAGGTGAATAAATTCTCTGTGTTTTATGGAAACAGAAATCCATGCCTCTGTTTACAGTGCCTGCTGCTTCTGTAAATCATAATGTGATCAATGTGTGCATTGACTGATCCATTGCCAGGGTGTGAGCGTATACTACTGTACTGCCACTGTATATGGATGTGTAGGAATAAATACCTGAATGAATAAACTCTGTACTTTTTTTGCTTTTTGTTTTGGCGTCAATTTTCTTTTTTATCCTGTATGACTTCCAACAATTTATGTGACTATACTGTGTACATTTGTTTCGTTTGAGTGGTGTGTCTTCTCAGCCCTCAAGCAGGGTCATTTCTGTATTGACAACCTGCTTGTCCCTGTCATACAGACAACATGAGTAGAAAGGCCATTTTCATTTAGCCCAGCAATGTGTCCATAGAGTCATTATGACCTCTAGCCATTTATAAATCATACTTTAACATGAGGGAGATGGACCTCTACCCACAGACTGATTGCAGAATTGATCAAAATTACTCATTCATGAATCAGCCAACCAATTTGCAGCGCCATGTACAATCCCTCAGCATTTTAAAAGGTGAGGTGTTCACAGGGGAAATAACAGTGGTTATGTTACAAAGTTGTAGTTGTTATATTTTGACTGATCTTTAGCTTCACAGCATAATGACTATTTCTAGAACACAAGTCGTGTGTCTTCACTCCACTACTTTTTCACTTTCTTCCCGACTCTTTCCCCGAGTCCATCTTCGTGTTGCTTATTTCAATCAACCACCCTCATATTAATCTGCATATTAACAATCAGCAGCTCATGTTTACTGATTCACTCTATCAGGTATCAGTTATCCCTGGAGGTTCAAGGTCCCCATTGACAGCTTGTGAGTGTGCATGTGTGTGCAAGACAAAAAGTGCTTTGGACAAAGGAGGAAAAACCCTGGGAGAGCCGAACAGAGCATGTTGATCGATCCTCTGCAATTACCAGCCAATCGAATGTGATTTATTTCCCAAGGAATTATTTCAATATCAAAAGAACTGGCCTTTGAATGGAAGAACAGTACAGAGATCCTCATCCAAACATTCTCTTGTTCTTCGTGTCTTTTCTATTTATCTATTCTTCACTGATTTTTCAGTTTGCAGTTTCATTTAGTGTTTTTCCTGGTTCTTCTCTGCTATGTTCACACTGCGCATGTGACTAAATGTGCATTCTTGAACACACATTTAGCCCATGATGTTCACACTTGACAAGCAGGGTGGGGCTTCTTTTTTTTTTTGTTCTGGTTTTACTTAAACATGTCTGCCACCTACAGACGGAAAAGGCTTGGCAGGAACTGTCAAACGGTTCAAATCTTGTGAATCTTGCTCCAGGCTTTTTCTTTCACTGCTCCATTCTGACATATGAAAGAGTTGATGTCTGGGGCGGCCATGATGCAGCGGTAGAACGGTCCTTGCACAATACACTTAACCGCACATTATTGGCTCTGGTGGAAGGTTAGCACCAGCGTTCAGCAGTGGAACCGCCATCAGTGAGAATGGGTCTGTGACTGTAAAGTTCTTTGGGCCTTCAAAGAAGGTAGAAAAGCACTATACAAGTATACACCATTTACCATTTCATCTAATTCTGACCAGGCACAAACCACAATTGGAAATTTCTCCTCCATTATCAATTTTTAAACAGTTGGTTGGAACTTTCTTGAATTAAAAGAGACACTATCCATACACTATCAAATCCAAGTCCAAGTTCGACCTGGTTTAACTTTCAATGGTTGTCCATTGAATGTGCGTGTTGTACGTAAAGCCCTAAAACAGTCTTAAAAATGTGCACCATGACGCGTGAACACAAGACTTTTGAACGTAGAAACCTGAAACACCCATGTTCAGGTATTTACAAAAACGTTCTATTGAAAACAGTTGCTTGAACACGCATTGCATTGAGCGTAGTGAACGTAGCTTAATACTTTTTTTTCAGTTATTTTTCAGTAATAACCCTAACCATTATCATCTCTTTAAAGTTAAAGTCCCACTCCAGTTGCTGCATCACAAACCTGAGCTTTGGCTCCAAAAACGCGGTTTTCATTGGAGTGTGTCTTTAATATTTTATCTTCATCCACTCACACTCAACAAACCCTAAACTCTTTCTAACTTCAACAATTTTTCATCCAATGACACTCTTATCATCCCCCATACCACCCTCCCTTCTTTAGTCCCTCTTCTTTCATCCTTCCCCACGTCTCTTTGACCTCAACCCCTGTAAGAATATCATTCCGTGTCAATACGATCAGTCAACCAAACAGAACAACTGACCGACCGAGATATTTTGACTCCCAAACCCTCCCACCCTTCCTGCCCTCCTTTGTCTTTTTTTTCCTCCTTTTTCTCCACTCCTCCTCTGCCTGTCTCTTTTTGTTGCACTTAATTAAGTGGCCAAGTGGCTGTCAGGAATAATTTTTGCCGCAGTACGGGGCCAAGGGCCGCGATGGACTTGACATTTGATAATATTGCGTCTCCACGTTGATTGAAATTGATTTTACAGGGGAGAGAGGCCCCTTGCTCGCCATTGCTGTGATCGTTTGACAACTCTCAGCCAATCAGCCCCAAGGACAGCCCCTGGATGCCTTATCTTTGGCGTAGCACTCATATTCTAACGAGCGATGGCTGGGCCCCCTCTTGTGTGTAGGGCGAGTGTGTGTTTTTATCAGAATACCAAGGGCCGGCCATGAAGTAACGCTCCAAGATCACAAGACAAGCAGTCACAGTTCTCAGAAAAACCGCTGGGAAATGCAAGTTTAATGCTTTTCTTTAACATTTCTGCTAGTTATGTCTCTCCAAATCACATCAACAGCAGTTTGTACCACGATTGGCTGGAGTTTTCTCCTTGAAAGCTAATAGAGGGTATAATGTTAGATGCAAATGGCTGTATTAATTGTTGCCTTATTAGTGGGGAGTGGGGGTGTTAACTAAAGAACATTGTGATGAAATGCCACTCAAAAGCAGGCTGCTGTTGGAATCAATCAGGGTAATTAATTAGCAACATGAACTCCTTCGTCAGTCTTTCCATAATGCTTATAATCAGTCTGCAGGGCTAAAGAAGACTCAAGTTTTTGCTGTTTCTTTTATAAACTGTCGTCCAAAGAAAGAAAATAATTATTTTTCTCATTTTAAAACATTTAGCAATTTGTTGAACCCAATTTAAGGAACCTAAACTGTCGAAACAGCTGCATAAAAAAGTATTGTTAGTGTTGTTTTAATTAGTTTGAACAAATCATTTTAATTATCTGTAGCAGTGCCCTTTAAAAATGTTTAACTTTCTGACACTTTTTGTCGTCATTTTAAAATGTTTTATAACTTTAATGAAAAATGCCACTCAGATAAAAACAACATTATTAGGTAAATAGCAGCCTCATTATTTTTGTAATATGTTTTTTTTAATTGAAGAAAAATTGAAGAGAAGAAATGCCCCTGACAGCTCTTAAATTAAAGCTACAAAACTAACCATGTGCGAGTTCTAAACAAAATATTTATAGATATTTAAAGCATTTAATCTCACTTATAGTCAGTTTATTTTTAATTCTCATCATCTGAACAAGAATCTCTTAATGAGTACTTTTGCTTTAAGCGGAAAAGTTATAATAATTTGGCAAAGTACAGTTTTATTTCAAATATGTTTATATATATATTATATATGATGATGAGTCACGTGACTGAAAAAATTCTGCGAATAAAGTGACGCAAATGCGCAGGGGAACACTGTTCATACTTGAACAACAACATTAAGTCTCAAAATATTTATCATATTTTACTTCACAATGACGCTAAACATTTAAGACGAAATATATACATTGTTTCATTTTTTTCATAATGAAGGTATTAAAACATTTTATTTGATGACAGTTATTACTTCAAAATGATCTATTAACTGTTTTGTACAAACTTAAGAAGAAAGCATTTGTTAATAACTTGTATGGAGTGGATTTGCTGCCAGTCAAACCCTCACACTTGACTTTTTTATTTTATTATTGACTGGAAATGCTATTTTCTGCTATTTGTTTTCCTCATTTCTTGGTTGGTATTACAATATCTGTTTTTTGTTTTCCCTTTTGTATGGACTTTTTTATGGACTCCAATTTTTTAAACCCATCAAAAAAACTTAAGAAAACAAAGCAAAAAATATGATTTATTGACTTTATAACATTAATTTAATATATAGTATATGTACAGTGTTACTTACAGATCCAAATCAAATTATGATTGCTTAGATGGAAATTTCAAATATAATTATTAATATATAAAACACATATATGGTGTTGTTTTTCAATTCTTTGCTAGCTTAGACTTCATGTTAGTATGTGCACACACAATCATAACATCCCCTGGACTAGGCAGCGAGCTGGCAGGACAGGTTTTGTTTCCCACAGGTCATTTGCTGATTCTCACCGGTCCCTTGCTAACTGTCTTTTAGCGAGTTTCTTCATTCTACTTTCTTCTTTCTTCCCTTTTGTTTGCAGCCCTCCTCAGAGTCTCATTAAACAAACAATTCAATTAAGGCGTGCATCAGTGTCAGACCTTTACTATCAGCAACTCTGCATAAATGGCATTTTGCATGGAGCCAAATCAAACATATTCTCTTGTGTCCCACAATTAGAGGCCTCACACACATGATTACTGCAAAAACACATTCGCAGAGGAACAGCACTTTTGCTTCTTCCTAAAGAGTGGTTTGAAGCATAATGTGGAGTCAGTGCAATACAATGTGTAACCACTAAGAAGTTTGTTACAAAGTCAAGTTTGTGACTTTGGAGCAGCTACTGTTGGGTGAACAGGTTGGCTCCAAATTAACCGTTTCTGGTTCCTTTCTATAGTATTAAAGACACATCTACTTAGGTAAATACTGTATCCATGGACTTCTTAGTTTTTTTAATAACTTGGATCAAAACTGAGCCAAATTGGGGTAGTAGCTTCGCATATAAACGTCCAATCATTAAAATACCACTGGACGTGGAGCTTCCACATTCAGTGTAAACCAGGTGTTAGAGGAGATCTTTCAACTATTGATCTGGTTGTTCAATAAATCTGCCAACTTTAATAAAAGAAGGGGGTTCAATGACATCATTTTTAGTTAAAAAACTATTTTGTCATTAGTTCCATTAGTTTTTTTTCTTACCCGGAAGTAAGACGCCTCAGTCTCTGAGGTACCACCCTTAGGTCCGTGTGGGTGCCGCCCATTTCATGATGTCATCTTAGAGCCGGCCTTGGCAGTGTGTCTGCGTTTCTCCCACAAAAACAAACAACATCTGAACTTTTGCAAAGATGTAAGCTCATACCATATATCTGGCTGTAGGAGCCCCAGACTTGCAGCAGAGCGGCGAAGCTAGCTGATGAGCACAGCTAGCTCAGCGGAGAAATTGGGTGTTTGTATTAGCCTGGGGGGCAGTTCTGGCAGCACAGACTCTTCCTCTTCCTGAAATGAGCAGTTTCTAACTTTGTAAAATCAGCTTTTGAGAACCAGCTATATTTGTGGGTTGGGAGGGGCTGGTGCTCAGAGCGCAGGTCTTATAGAGGAAAACTCAGAAATGCGTGAATGGATCAAAATTGTGCTTTGGGGATGTTTATGGTGAGGAATGGACAGTATAATACAAGGAAAATTAAAAAAGTGGATTTTGCATTGTAAGGGTTGTTTTTTTTTTCATTTTCATTTAAAAAAAAGGAAATAAAATGGTTAAAAAAGGGAAAAAAAGGTAAAGTAAAGGGGTAAAAATTAAAACAGAAAATGAAAAAAAAAACTTGCAAGGGTTAATATTACTTTGTGGATTTCACTTATTGCAAGTCTTTTTTTTCAACGTAACTCTCGAACTTAAAGAGAAAGCATTGCACAGTTAAAGTACAAATAAAATTTATTAAGAATCAAGATAACAAAAAATATAGTAGACCAACATCGCTTACCCAGAATCAAAGACATTTAAAGGCTACGGCTAAAGGGGAATTTAGCCTGTTAAATAGTACATGTATTTTTTCATTTTATTTATCACAATTCATCAATATTTGTCATCATATAAATAAACATACGCTTTACCAGACAACATCCAAGCTATATTTCTCACCAGGAGCTACTACGTTCTCATCTCCAGCAAACTCAAAGCACACCCCTGCCGACACTGCAGCCCTGAATATCAAAGATCCAAACCCTTTTCACAACATTCCCTAATTATTCCCAACAACATGGTAGCTGATTAACTTGTAATTGCTGCTCTGAAGGCAGCCGGTCCCTCTCTCCTCGTTAGGGTTATTACTGACTATAATTACCGCTAATGTGCAAACTGTAACACACTCGTTCACCCAAACCCATGCAGGTGGGTTTGTGAGACACCCCTTCGCACACACTTATAGACCCGCCTCACCAGGAGGACACTTAGTTTCTCTGAAACTGTGACTGCAGCACAAAGCAATAACAGTGATATTTAGGAAACCAAATTCATTTTCACTATGTTGCCTCATTTAACCAATGGCATTCACAGCAGCCAAACAGTGCAACGGCCTTTATATGTCACTTTATTACCTTGAGTCTCGCTGCCATCCTTTAGAATTTCTCACAGTCCCAAAGCGTATTTGTTATGTTCGTCTTTTGTTGCTGCATCTTTCATTTACACCTATAGAACACTCAACTGTTTTTATTCTTCTTGTTCTAAAACTACCATCAATGAGATCACACTGCTATAAATACAAATATTAAAGAAATAAAGACGTGGATAAAATGAAAAACAAGTATAAAAGAATGTTTACTTTTATGCAAAAAAGCAATCTCCAACTCGAGTCACAACAACAAAAAATCTTATTTGATTCTTCTACACACAGAGATGGTGATTCCATGTTTTTGGAATAATCGCCCACATAAATCCCCCATCAAGAAATAATTGGACAAATGCATTTTCCATGTTTTAAGTGTGTCCTGTCACCATGGGATCATATGCCAAATTGTTTTGATATCCTGCAGCAAACCAAGATAAGTAGCAACATATGTTTGGCATTTCCATAAAAGGAACATTTAGAGAATTAACTATCTGCTTACAAAACACAAACAGGGATTTAGAAGAGCCTTATCTGTCTGTGCCATCATCTTCCTGACTTGGTTCTACTGAACTGTTGAAAGGATATGAATACACTTTATGTTGTAAAAATAAAGAAAAATTACAAATCAATAACAATTCAATGTGATTTCTGATTTAAAAAAGCATCTCGTTTTAGAATTGCAGTATATTCGATGAGATAAGGCTGACCATATTATATAAAGGGGGAAGAGTGTTGTAGTGAATAATCGACTTAAATGATTAATCAATTCATATTCCCACAATCTGAAGTAAGTTGTTAATCACATCAAATTGATCTACGCTTTTATCAAATTGTTTCAAATTTTAAAAGAACAATTATAATTTTTTATAACACTTGGATTTAGACATGGTAGGTTTATTTTGCTATAACGTTAAAACAACCATCACAGATGACAACATGACAGCAAAAAAATGATGTCAAATGTTCTGAAAATGTTCCGTTTGTATTATTTTGATGTAGAAAAACAACATGGGCTGAACTTTATGAAACTGAAATGTGACGTGACTTCACATTAATGCTTGTTTACTTGTTTGTTTGTTCACATATTTAATTTTAAGGAAAAACAAGGCAGAGTAATTATCTTTGAGTCATACTGGTTGAATTTTTGTCCTTTTCAACCAGAAAATAGGATATGAATCAAGTCTTTCTTTAAATGAATAGTTACACTCGTAGTTGAGAGTCTTCACTGAACTGATACACCTCAACAAACTCTTTAGCAAAAAAAGACTTAATAACAATAAAGAGAATTTGTTGTTTGTTTTGTGTGACTTTGTATGCTCCCTCTATATCCCAACAGGGCCTCTTTTCCATGTTAAAAGGGTTTTGCGTGAATTCAAATCCGGATTAATCATAATTCTCCAACTAAACTTGCTATAGAGAAGCGATGAGTATAAAGCTTCTTTTAACTTCATAATCACTTTCTGCTTTAGCTGGAGTTAATGGTACTACTTGAGAGGGATTTAGTCTGGGTCCATCTTTCTCTTTTTTTGCCCAACCTCTCCCTCTTTTTCTCTCTAATACGCTCTCTCTCTTTCTTCGGACCATTAGCGATATTGCCAGGCTGCAGACCTCTGTGTTAAGTCACTTAATCAAAAGCAATGGGTTGAAAATCTTGTTTGGTCTCTTACGTCTGATTCATTCCCACAGACAGGAGCGAGAGACAGAAGGCCAGGGGGAAATAAATGGAGAGCAAGACAGATACGGAGAGGAAAGCGTGCAGAAATGAGCGAGTGAGGGGTGATCGTAAGGAGGGATGGTGGAGGAGAACCTGTAAAGAGATGGTCCTATGTGTTATCTGGTAAGTAGCTGCAGAAAGGACTTCATTGGTTTTTTCACCCTCTGGGAAAAGAGAAAGCAACCGTTCCTCCAGCCACCTCTGACTTCCTTTCACTTACACACCTACACACAAACGCACAAACACACACAAACACAGAAGCTTCATTTCTGTTTGATGTCAAACATCTTTAATAAAAATATCCAAAACCAAAAGATTTTTTAGAATTAATAATTAAATAAAAACCCTTAGCACTAGCATTACGTATTTATAAAAATGTTTTATGAATAAATATGAACGGTAAATAACAAGATAATGATTTGATTTGTCCCACAGAAGAGACATTTATAACATGTAGAAGAGTATATGGAAGAATAGGGTACAAGAACAAACTGCAGCAAAAAATAAAGTAAAATAAAAAAGGCAGATTTTGAAAAGAAATGATATGTTTAAAAAA
>NC_050523.1:18037322-18086141 GCF_002922805.2 Oryzias melastigma | reverse complement strand
ATTCTTCGATAGGAGAAATGTTGTGTAATATAGTATATATATATATATATATATATATATATATATATATATATACAAGATAACATGAAGTGACATAGTGCTTCTAAGACTAAATGATGAGGAGATCTGAAAGATGTGAAGTCTAATGATCAAAACTGTGACTTAATTGTACAACTGAGTGTATTCACACATGACAAATTCACCATTAAGATTTAAACATAAAAATGTTTTTGGCCTCAAAACAGAAAAATGGCTCAAAAAGTCAATAAGATTTTATTTCGACATCACAGCTTTTTATGATTTTTGATACATCTTTCCCATCTGCTCCTGATTCTCAACTATTTGAATGACAGGAATACTTTTAATCTTGTCCTCCATCATGAGAGAAATGCCACAAGGTTAAAAAAACACCAAAAACCTGATTTTCATTGTCTTAAAGGTAGATCATCTGGAGGTTACTTATTTCAGCCGTTCACTCATTTTTAAACCACACCAGGTTACAAAGAATTGTACATTCATGTGTGATAGAAATCTGTCCAATTTTCTGTCTGCGACCTCAATCGCATACAATTATAAAAATAATAATAACAATAATAATAAAGAAAACCTAAAAAAAAATCTGTTCCTTTTTTATAGAGATAAACCCAAAAGCACTTGTTGCAGTAAATACAGTTTCTTTTTTATTATTTTGGATAATAATTTCAGTTCATGTTGCAATAGAGAAATGCCCATTTTAAGTGGTAGCCATGCTAGAATTTATCAAACAAATTAGTGTTTAATTTTCTGCTGTATCTGCTGGTTAAGTCTGCATGATAAAATGACCAAAATGCAGTTCGGATCAAACATGTTTATCTTAACACATTCACAGACCAATAATAATTGGACAGGATGGAAGTGAAGGCCCCCACAAGTACAGACGTTCAAGCATGCGTGCAGTGTGTGTGCAGAGGAGATGATGGGTGATGGAGGGGCGCTATGCTTCATAGGGGGGTAAATGGAACATACGGAGCACCACACCCTCCCCACTGTCGTATGACAAACAAAACACATGAGCAGACACAGATTTTATTTCCATTTATTTATTGAAAGGAAGAGGGGGGAAGGAAAAAAAAGTTTGTGTTCCTTTTTCACTCCAAATGACAGGTTAAATAATCGATTTACTGTCTTGTGGAGGATGTGCAACAGAAGGAGGAAACACAAGAACGTTGTCATGGTGGGTATAGATTCATCAGATCACATCCACAACATAAATTTTCAGTTGCTGGTAATCATGTCTGTCAAAATGAAAAATACCAAACATGGTAGAAACTTCCATTTGCCAAGCCCAGAACTTTTATTCGGCAAAGCAGCTGAAGAAATAAATAAATAAATACAGAGCATGGCTTTGATTCCATCATGTAAAATACTATACTTCCAAACATGTATAAAGCTTTTAATATTAATGCCCTCTGGGACCTTATTTCACTTGTAAAAGTTGTGTTTTTTTTTTCTTTAAAAGTAGAAAACCACATAAATCCAAAGAACTGTAAGATGGTTTAAACATCATCAGTGAATTGATTTTTCTTAATTATAATAAAAGTCAAAAGTGGAGTATTTTGTTGTGAGTTACAAACAGAACATTAGGGTCAGGGAGTAATCTCTTACTTTCTAAGACGATCGTAGTTTTCATTTCCTAATTGAGAGAAATGGATTGAGGGATAAAATGAAAGCAGAGATGAACCAGGGATACTGATGCATCCCCCAATCTTCATCACTGTTGTAAAAGCCTTTTGGTTTATTTCTCTTCCATTTCACAACCCTTTACTCCTCGTGGATGACCAAAGTTTCCTGGAATTTAGGCACCGCTTTGTTGAGCTGCTGCTAGCATCTCTATACTTGCAGAATTTTAGGATCCATTTAGAAAAAAATGCTTTGAAAAGCAGCAGATCTGTCAGGACACACGTACATCTGCATTTCAATTTGAGAAAATTCACATTTTTCTTTTCCTTATATGCAACTACACAGCTTGAATTCAGTAAGTAGAGCGGTCTTTCTTTGTAATACACAAACAATTAAACAAAACAGTCATTTTTATCATACTCCCTCTATCTCAGTGGCATGATTTAAACTTCATCTCCAATGAAAATTGTGTTTTTGTAGCATTTTTCTTGTGATGTTGGACATATATAAAGAATTTAAGATTAAAACTGCATGTCTGAGTATTTCATTATTCAAATCCTGATGGATCAGGAGCAGATAAAAACCTGCAGGTTTTAAAAGCTCAAGTTTGTGATGCAGGAACTGCCATAGTGCCACTCTTCACGCTTCTCCCCAATTCTAAATCCTCCATTTGAAGACAAATATATCCATTAACGTCTTCATGTTCCACGTCTGAGCTGCTGTCTGGCTCAAAACTGTACGGCTGCAAAGCTCCAATGTTGCTTGCAATGTTTTCGCTAATGTTAGCTTAGCTTAGCTGGGATTTACTTCTAACAGCCCCGCCCACAATTTAGAGGTAAATTTCTGCTCTGCAGAAAATATGCCTTAAAAAATAACACAGGCTTTTAGATTTTTGCTAAAAGCTGCAAAATTATAATTAAAAGATCACTTAGAATGATTTTAAATATAAAATATAGTTGGAGTGGGACTTTAAACCTGTTGTTTAGAACTTGGTTCACGACTTCTGCCTTCAGTTCATCATCAATCCACTAGAGGCAGTAGAAGGGCTTTTCCTGATCATTTCAAAATGGCTGCTTCCATGAAATCTCAAATCACTTTATGGTGAGAATAACTTATTGTTTTAACATTGTTCTTAATTTTTAAAATGACTTTTTGCTATATTGAAATATTGCAAAATGTATTGATAAGGAATCCTTTATGAACCAGTTACATTATGTTAAAAATGTGTGGGTCAATAAGGTGCTTTTTTTTCAACACTCAAGTCACTATTTTTGCATCTTAACCAACATAATTGATCCTATATATATCATAGAAAATGTTGATATTGATTTTTTTTGTGGATTCTATTGAAGGGTTAAAAATAACTTAATTTAAAACAATTAATTTTCTATTCTTTGATGTGTTGGGTTTTGCATAGGTAAAGACAATATTAAATCATGGCAGTTACTTGACTTGCTCTTGTATCAGCAAATGTTCATTAGTGTGAAAAGTTCAAAGTGTAGATCAATTTGTAGATCACCCGACCTCCTCTTTGTTTTTGATGAAGCATTTTGTGAGGTTCAGATACTTCACATCAAACACGCCGTTCAGCACTAGAGCACAATCAGCTGCTACCTCTATGCCACAGGTGTATTGTTAAATGAACTGTATTACACACACCTCTCAGGCTTTGATGACACTCAATTCAATTAAAATCCAGACACATGTGCACATTTATACCTATTCAACCAATGCATCCAATCACCAGCCAAACACCTAATACACAAATTATGGCACATACACACGCAAAGTTGAAATTCTGCTCCATTCTTGATGTTTCACAATTCAATTAAATCCCCCTGAAATACTTCTTTTGATGTCAGTATTGGCTATCAGGCATGCACACCTGATCCTTGCAGCACTAGTGGCCTTATTGTCTGCAGCACAATGCTGCTAAAAGCTAACAACATCTGGCCAGCAGTAATGACAGTTTCAGGCACTAGCTACAACAGAGGGGCAAGCTGTACTCTCACTGATCCAAAAGTATTTTCCATTTTAGTGCCTCTTTGGGGAAAAATGTGCAACAGGATGTTCTGACATGAAGTCTGCATGCTTGTGGTTTCTAAATACACATTTACCTTCTTTTAGAATCATGTTCATACTAGAAAAACTCAAAAATACCATCTGACTTCATGTCCCTTTCTCCTTTATTCATAGGATTTGTAGGGCCTAGATGGGGGGTGTAGTGGTCACAACAGTCCCCTTACTTTGAGAAGGCCCTGATTCTAATCCCAGCTGGGACCCTTCTGTGTGGAGATTGCATTTTTTTCCTCGTGCTTGTGTGCATTTTCTCTGGAAACAATTCCTCCTACCGTCCAAAAACCTGCTTCACAAGGGATTTGGTAACGCTCAACTATCCCCATAGGTGTAAGTGTGAGTGTGTTTGATTGTGTGGCTCTACAACGACCTGTTCAGAAAGTAACACACCCCTACCCAATAGTAGCTGGTAGACTTATGTGACCCCCAGTAGGGATCAGAAAATGGATGGGTGAATCTATTGGAAATTAATCAATGAACAAATGTTATTTCCAAATCACACTTCAAGGTTCTGTGACACTTTTAACCACTTATAAAGTGTATACAACTATGATTATAGACTGTTTTATGTATCAAAATTGTTAAAAATAAAAAAAATGAAAATCTTCTGGCTCAAAAACAAAAGGGTTAGAGCAAGAGATTGTTATGACTTTTATAGGAATAAATAATAATACATTATTAGTATTGTAAAACAGAAAAACAATGATACAGCTTTAAAAATTGACATTTTTCTGCATAATAATTGTTTGTTAAACTAGACTTGTAATGTCTTGTTAGGAATATCATATTTTTTAGACCAAAGACTTTCTCGCTAATAACAACTCCAGACTTTAAAACAGAATTATTAGTTTCATGTCAATTTCTCAAAGTACATTTAAACTTAGATCCACACACATCTGATTAAAAAGAAAGAAAATAATATCTACAAGAAAGTCTTATACGTTTATTATTTTTACATTGAACCACAGTCTCTACAATACATTTGGCCTCAATTAAAAAGAAAAAAAAAATACCAGAAAACTTAACTTTAGGGTATATTCAGACTGGACACATCTGGTCTGCTTAGAGTGAACCAGAGTTTGTTTACCCCAATAATCCAGAACAAAGTTTCAGTCTTAATACTCGCACGTGAACAGCAGCTCCATCTTTCTCTTTTCGTTTTGACCCATCCCCATAAGTGCTGGCCAATGACTGAAAAGATCTTTAGTCATGTGGTTTTGTTTACAAGTTTTGGTCTGGAATAGAAATCTCCAGTCCCAGTCTGTATGTAGATCAAACGCAAGGTTTAGGACTCGATTCGGAACAAATCAAGTTAACCCCGTCCGGAGCAAATCATTTTTCCTGTGTGAATACACCCTTACACTCATATCAAAAGTTCCTGAAATTGCTATAGGAATGTATGGATTTCCAATTGGCTTGCCTTTGACTACAAACATGCTGCGCTTTACTTTCATGCAAACACATTCATAATAGAAATCAAAGATAAAAAAAGTTATTTAGTAAACAACTGCTTTCACCTCTCAATTAAAGTCAAGCATGGCCCAATAGTCCCGCCCCTCAATAAATATTGATTTTGTTCAAATTTAAAGTATAAATAAATAACTTTTTATCCTGCTTTAATCATAATTTAACTGTTAAAGATTGAAATTTATGATGGCAAATAAGTAAATGAAAAAGGATAAGGCCTCATTGTCACATATAAAACAATAAACCACATTTTTATAGAAAAAATCATATATATATATATATATATATATATATATATATATAAATATTTATATGTGTATTTTGTGCCTTTCGGTATGACGGGACACACTCAAATATTGCATACGTAAAGGCGAAGTGGTAAAGCTCATCCAGCAGCTTTAATGATTTAAAGACGTTCTCCTCACCCCAAATCTGTGGGGGTTGGAGTAATAGATGGGAAGGAAAAATCCCATACGCATATATGTAATACATACATACACACTTGAGGAAGTGCTTGCAAAATCATTTGTGCGCATGTTACTCTGTGAACAGGGATTCATAGGGCAGACATTTCAAAATTAAATGCTTTTGGTCTGGCAGATTGCTTTACGTCTCTGTCATGTTGTTGTGAATAGGCTCCAGATTTTGATGCATATAAAGACCGACAGGAAATGCCCCGTCCTCACCCCTCTTTAAAACACACACACATCCACACAAAAACACTGTTCATTTTAACCCTCATTTTCTTCATCACAAAATCGCTATAGTTTTCATCTTTAAATCAGTGTGTCACACTTAGATGAAAGACAGCCTTTATTTTTTTTCAAGGACAGTAATGAAATAAATGTCAACATATTTCTACATTAACACAAAAAAGGAAATATACCTTCAAAAGACTAAGTTCTGTTTATCTTTTTAATTTGTTTGGTGATTGACATTAATCAAGTCTTTCTTCCACCATTTATCATATTGTCGTATTTATTCACATTAGGAGAAGATTATAAGCCCATTGTCGGTGAATGGTCTAACTTATGTCATATTTAAGGTGTATTAAGGAGGAAAAAAGTGTCAGCGATAAACATGTGTGTCAGTCAAATTCTATAATTCACAATAACTCTGGAACGTGTCTGTAACAGACTATATCTGCTCCTAAACCGTTTTAAACAGGGGTGTCAGTCCTCGAGGGCCAGCATCCTGCTGGTTTTCCAGAAACCCTGCCTTATCTGCTGCTGATTACCTGGATCTGTTGCGTTTACCAAATAAGGAGCTTAAATGGCAGGTTGGTTGGAAAACCAAGTTTTCAAAAAAAACAAGTTCCAGCCTAGCCTCCTTGAAGACTAAAGCTGTGTGTGCAATCACACACACAGCAGTTGGTAGTTCCCAAATATCCGGCACAAATCTACTTTACAAAAACAATTTGTGCAGACTTGGTTTAAGAAAAATATGCAAAACATCCAGGCTTGCATTAGTGATTATTTCTGTGTGCGGCTCTCTGTTGTTACAAAGTGCTATCACTTCTCTGAACTTCCTGCTCTGTGACAGTCTGCATCTGCCTGCATGCTGCATGTCATCAGTCTGTCTCATGCACACATCGTCATGTTTTTACAAGAAAACTATGAGGATAAATAACAGTTTCAGAACTTCTCTCATGTTTATGTTAACTTTATAAGAATGAAACATGTTACTTTGAAGACAATTTGGAGAAGCTGCTCAGCTCACTCTGTTGAGTCTACAGAAGTATTCTATGGTCTTCTCCCTACCCTACATTTGCAAAGGCATTTGTAGCGGAAAGGTGTCTGGAATAGTTTTTTAAGGGCCAACCCTCCAAGCAGAGGGATATGTGAGTGTGTACTGTGGAGGAGGAGCACTATTCTTCACGTGGGTACAGAAGTGCTGAAGTTTACATACTGCATTTTCCAGAGTATAGGTCACTGTTTTTTCATAGTTTAGCCAGGGGTGCGACTTAAATTAAGGAGCGACTTATTTGTGATTTTCTTTAAACGTAAATAGGCTCATATATTTGTTAGTTTTCGACTAGCAAACGTTGCTCTTTAGCGTTTGTTTCCGCTAACAACCACTGACAGTGCCAGAAGAAGAAGTGTCGTCCTAAACAAACATGGAGGAGAATCTGATTGTTTTCCTCTTCAATTTTGATATTTTTCTCATTTGCATCAAACCATTATTATTCTTGCTTTTATTTTTTTTGCTATGACAAATATAAAAGTGTGACTTATACTCCAGGGCGACCTATGTATGGTTTTTTCTTCTTGATTTAACCTTTTTTGCTCCTGTGACTTATACTCAGGTATGATTTATAATCCAGAAAACACGCTGAATGTAAGTAATGACTTTTAGTTTTAGCATGACCTTTTTAAAGTTATAAAAATGCTGTTGTTATGTATATTAGAGCGCTGGAAGCTCCACGCTAACACAAACCAACCTACTATTGGTGACATCACCAACTCTACGAATTCTGAGCCCATTTTTCCATAACTGTCTGTTACGAGGATTTAATAGGGGTAGGGAGAAGGGAAGAATTCAGATTGTCAAAAGTCCAAATTTTCCATTGAATGAATATTTCTGAGCTGGACTGTATGTCAGTGTGTGCAGTCAACAGCTCAGCTGAAATGAATACAATGATGGACCAGAGTCTTAGGGTAAAAGGTTTGGAACTCAAGAAATATCCACATAGATTTTGATGAAATCTATCTGAATGTCTTTCCATATTTTTGCATTGGGTGTTGTGTATGCGTGTGTGTGTGTTAAATTGTGTCTCATTCACTTCAGATGTGAGGACTTCTCACTCGATAAGCAGATGAAAGCCACTGAGTGGTAATGGAACCTCTGTTGAGACCAGCCAGCCAATCTGCTGCTAGCAAAAGTACACTTCACACAATCAGAGACGCACACACACACACACACACACACCCACCCACTGATCCTCACACATTTGCATTTCAAGTGCCATAGCAGTTTGCTAGCAAGTGAGACAATTCCAGTTACCATTCAAATGAAGTTTGTGTGAGCCCCAGAGACAGAGGAGAAAGCAGAAAAAGATTTTTTACAAACATGCAAACACGGCTCTGCATGGGAAATCTATTCTGAAATGAGCTTTCAATTTGGGGGATGTTAAATCAAGAATCACTTTGGTCGACCGACGTGAGCTGAATGCTTTTGCGCTTGCAGACAAACCTCCATTAGGACTATACGTGCAAATGATTCAAATATTTTATCAATTAACTGATAAGATGCCAAAAGAGAAAATGGATGCATGCACGATGTCAAAAAAAGATCTGAGTCTTTAAAATGTTATCGTGTAAATCACTTTATCATGAATTCCAGCTGAGTCTTCTTAAAAAGGTTCTATAAACACACCTTCAAATGTTTAAAAGGAAAATGATGGAACTTTGAACACAATAAATACTAACCGGACCAAACCTAAAAAAAGAGGCCAGATGGAAAAAGAAATTGGAGCCATAAACTTAAACACACCAAAAACGTTAATACATCAAAGATACAAAGCTGTAGCGATAATTATTTAAATGTGATCATAATAAAGATTCAGAGCAGAAACCGAACATTTTATGTAAATGTATGACATGATAACAAATTAAAGTGAATTCAGTGTTCTGAAGAAGGAGTGATGGAGGAATGGACCAGAAACTGTTTATGGAAAAGAATATTTTGACTATTGGCATATTTCTGTTGCTTTCAGTGTAGATTCCTTTTGTCAAATATAAATAAATAAGTATCTAAAGTTCAGGAAATACTAGTTTATAATCTATGCACTGACAAATACTTAGCCAAAGAGGCAAAAATAATTTAAATATCTGTCATCACAATCTAAAGTTTCTAAAAGGATAATACATATTACACAGTTTTGCAGTATGAGACTCAAAACTCATTTTTTTCTAGATGTGTTTGGCATTTAATCCAATTTAAAGAAAGGAAGATGGTATTTCCTGTCCTGCTGTTTGTGCAGTCCAACATTTGTTCAATCAAACTAACAAAGACTCCACATGTAAAAGCAGAGTGACATTGCTGTGTTAACCTCAACTTTCTGTGCTGTAATTCCCACAGTAATTATTACCATTACTAGTGGTGACACTGATGTTCAGAAGTACACTTAACCATCAGGCAAAGGTCAGAAATTGCTGCGGGCAATAACTTCCAAATTAAATGGAAAATACAAGGTGAAAGCTGGGATTTTCCACCGCCTGACATTCAGCCTATGAGAATACTGTGCAATTAAAACCTTTTTGATTTACTTTGTTCTTTTTTTGGCCATTTTATTTAATTTAATTTGATTAATCCTATCAGTAATGACTAATTTTACTGGCTAAACAATTCAGAATGTGTTTTTACTTTAATTTACTGCTAATTGACTTTATTCATGTCATTTTCATTACATCGTCTATAAAAGCAGGACTTTATCATACCTTTTTTTAACAACTTTTCACTCTAAAAAGCAGAGAAATGGAGTATCGACTTTTAGGTACTATTACCAAAAATTAAATCAAACTGAAACATTTTTCTGTTTTTCACATACTGGGCTTTTTTCTTTTTGGGGTCAAACATGGTTTAAGGATCTGGATTGTCTTTTAAAAATTCTATTTCAAATACATACAAATAATTAGTAAAGAAAAGCAAATAAAAAAAAAACTGGAACACAAAATCCAATAAATTATCCAAAAAGAAAATATGCAGTTCTGTCCTCTTATATTCCATTTTCACAAAGCTATAGGTATTTAAAAAAAATATCATTCAACTTGTGTTATCATTTTTTTTAATTTTAACATGGTTCACAAAGAGGTTCAAGAACTCTTCATAACCTTCAGTAGAGCAGGGCCAACCTCCAAACAGGCAGCTAATAATAATAATATTCAGCCAACACTAACACAGAAATTTGGTTATAGTTGTTTTAGAAGTTAATCAAATAGAACTGACATTTACCAGTAACACTGAGTGGAGGTTGTTGGAGTAGAACGTAAAAAAGCTAAATGTATTGATTTGCAGAAAATGTCAATTTTTCAAACAAAAACAGAATAAAAAGCTCTCCCAACAATATCAATGATCCCAGTTTGATTATATGTCGCATAGTAATACATTTAACAAAAACTTGACGTAGTAATTAAGAGTCAAAAGGAAAAAGGGAAAATTCTTTTGTCTATCGTGCCAACTGAAAATTAATCTCATAATGTGTTTCCCCCAAAACAATTTTGTCATACTCCAAATAACAGAATTCCGGAATAATTTATCATCTTTTCAAACAATTTTAACTATTTCTATTTTTATTTCAAACAAAAGAAGAAAAAATAAATTGTTTCTGATTTTCCTTTTATTTAATATGATGGTTTTCCATAAGATTCTCGTGCAAAAAGAGCATTTGTGTAATTGTATTTTGTGTTTTTAAAGCAGTTATTGCCTTCATGCGTTTTCTATCGTACTATAAAACCTTTCTTCCAAAAGCTAAATAATATATTCTGCACATACGCATGCAAATAATTAATGCTTCTGCTGACCCAAAGCACCGTCATACTTTGTCATGACAATGGTTCCCGTGCTAATATAATCACAAGCAGCATTTAAGCCCTGCACTATAAGTCAGGTGGATGATGAGGAACTTGGGATAGAGATGGTAGATGTTTCTCTAAGCTTCCACAAATGCTCAAACCACATGGATTAAAACGGTCAAAATGTCATCCGGTGCCTGTAATACACATATTCTTACATTAAATCCCATTTTAAATCTTTTCTGCACTCCTCATGAGTCTTACAGTGTGCTACAAGAAAGAATATTAATTGGATAACTTTTTATTAGTTGACTTTTACTGCTTTCAGCATTATTTATAAGGCTGGATGCTGAATTTACACAGTACCTTACAAAGTGAACATAACAATAGAGAAACTAGTTCAGTAAAATATTTCAAAGTAGATGTAAGAAGAATAAATCCATTTGAAAGTGTCTTTTCTGGCTATTTTCTGATGAGTCCTTTATAACTGGGCTGGGTTGATAAAATCAATTAACAAATCTAAATAGATCTAAGCTTAATAAATCAATAATTGATCCATAAAAGTAGACACTGATCTAACACATAAAGCTAAAGTCCGATAGCTTGATGCTAACGTATAAAGAGATTTGCCATAGGACGGCTAATGCTAACACTCAGTCGACCTAAACATTGCTGACTAATTGAACATCTTTATATACTCACAGGCATGAATTTCTAAACTCTTTCAAGGAAATATTTTTAAAGTAACGATTTGTGGTCTAAAACAGTTTTTTGCTCATACTTTCTTCTTCTGGGAAAGATGTAATACTATAGGACAATCGCCCCCTAGTGGCCAAACTGAAATGCCCTCCAGGAGAGGCAGAACAATTGTTGGAGCTTCTGTGTGAGAAACCACTTAACACTGTATGGTGTCAACAATCTCATTATAATTTCACTAATAAATGTAATAAATGAAAGTCAAATATAGAAAAAAACAATTTTCTATTCAGTATTTTTTAGATATCTTTACCTTATTAATGTGGCCACACCATGTTTTTAAGGCTTTATTTATTCAAAATGTTTTTTTGAAAAAAAAAAACTCTTTCACAAAATATTTTTTTTTCATTCATTTGCTTAAAAAGCAAAAACTAGGAGGTTTTCTGAGTTTTTCTTCAATGAACTAGAATATGTGAAAAGTCAGGCAACAGAAAATGTAAATGTAAGAGCATTTATGAAGAAGAGGTGGAAGGAAAAGGTGTAGATTACCAGGTTCCTGCTTAGATGACTAAAATTCATAAAGGCCTTCAACCTCCAATGCCGTTTTTTTTCCCCTACCACCAATCCCCCCCCCGACCACCACCACCCATCTCAACTCTTCAATGGTGAAGCAATCTCGCAGCAGTCACAGCCTTCTCTCCCTGCAAAATTAATTTGACAGGTTTGCATTAAGGCACCTGATCAATACCCACTTAGAGCTGTGAGGGCTAAAGCCAAGAAAAATAACACACAGGCCTTCCCTCCGCTCTCTCTTTACTAGATGAGAAAAAATGAATCTTGGACACTTTCCCCCAACACACCCCGAACCTCTTTTCACTTTGCTGTCCTAAACTCCGCTCTGTATTAAACACGTTAGGCATTCAAGCTGTCATGTAAAAACCCCTGAATGTTCAAAGAATTATTCTCATTATTAAACTTTTTAATGTGCCAAATTACTAAAGTATGAGTTGTATTTTTTCAGTGTTTACATCTTATAATGAGAGAAATTGAAACATCTTTAGAAAGTCTTCATTTAAAAGAAAATAAGGCAAATACTCAAATCTGTCAAAACAGGAACCAACAGAAAACTGAAAAACTATGAAGCAAAAAAGATGGACAAAAAACGATAAGCAGTAGTCTGTGTAATACTTTAGAAATGTTTTATGATCATACATAGTTAAGGCACAAAAACTACTTGTGGAACCACAGCAATGAAATTTGTGTTAGTTAACATGTTATTGCAATATTTCTTTTTTTTATAATGGAGAAAATTAAGCTTAAACAATGTTTTTCTGACTTTTTATGTATTATTATTGTGAATCAGGAGCAGATAAAAAAATCCCATTTGAAAAAATTTATAATTTTTTATGTAAAATCTACAATCAGAAGCCCAAAAGCTCTCTACTCCACTCCATTCTGAAGCATCCACGACTAGATTCATGTGCGTTTTTGTCTTCCACGTCTGAGCTGATATCTGGCTTAAAACTAAGGGAGATTTCAATTCACTCAAATATCGCGATACTTGATTTGACGATACTTGTATTGATTTAACCCTTGTACTATCCTTGTTTACATTAAAAGTGGGGGGCAAACTTTTTTATCGTCACTGGTGTCCATGGCAGAGATAAAATCTTGTCCTCCTTTGTCATGGAAGGGATCACACATCAATATAAGGGTGGGGTCATCTGGACCCCATAAGAGAGCACAAGGGTTAAAATCATTGATATATATTACTGGATTGGCCCTTGCCTATCTGCTGCTATAAACAGAGACATGTGCGCACAGGCGCCATTGCTATGCTATGAGTCATCTTAACCGATTTTTATAAAATATGGCTCGACTTAAAGCTTGGAAAATTATTGATCTTGTGTTATATTTATTAAATATTTATTATCTATAAAGATGAATCTGTAAATAGTGTAAGAATTGTGCCTTCTACTGTTACAGGGGATGCATTGCTGTCAATTAACAGCTTCTAAATATGCGTGTTTTTTTTTTTTTTACCTCTGTGATAAAATCTATATAACTTGTAAATGCTCGTCACCCAAGAAAGGAGGGAGATTGAGGAAGTTCAATGGCATGAATGAGTGTGTGGTTCTTCTCATTCTCATTCGTACCTCCTCTCATCATCATTTGGGAAGACTCAATTTATAGTAATGCCGCATGTCTGTCACGGCGTATGTCACGTGATTTCCAATCCAGTAATATATATCATTGGTTAAAATGCTGTCAAAAATCACGTTTTGCCTAGGGCGCCATGCAGCCTAGGGCCGGCCCTGTTTGTGGCTCATGTAAGAACAGTGCAGAGAGCTTATGTCAAAATGCTAGAGAATAAGCGGACCAAAGTTCTGCTGTTCTTCACAGCCAATTATTCTAATTTAGCGATCTAATTGATCAGAGTTCGATGCATAATGGTCTGAAAAAAAAACATAATTACCAGAATTTGCATGATTAAAATCAACTTGTCTGAGATACAGTTGCTTAATGTTTGTATACTTGACCATTTATTAACGTGAAAAGGTGTATTAATATTCAAGTGATGTGTTTTGCAATACGTATCACCAGACTTTTATCCCTACTTAAAACTGTATGGCTCAAAATCTCCAATATCGCTCACCTTTTTTGTTTGTAAGCTAGTGGTAGAGAGTGTAAACAAAGGGATGATGGGAAGTGTTTGCAAGCTTACACTAAGCCCATAACTGAGAGGCAAATGTTTAAGGAACTACTACTGCTTTGCAGAAATGGTCTCCGACAAAGTTTTTTTGTTATTTTGGCTAAAGACGACATAATCAAGATTAAAATACCAGTGGAAACACTTGAATTAGATCTAAAGATGATTGGAGTGAGACTTTAAAAGAGCTGTTTCTTTACAGTGCAATTAAATGAACAATTACCAAGTAAGACTTTTTCCCCAATGAAAGAAAAGTATCCAGTTTATTTTCTGGCTTATACTGTTTTATAGTTTTCGGTTAATCCGACAAGCACATCGAAGAGAAATTTGAACGCACAATTGTTTTTTCCTCAAAGCATCCCATAAGTGATGGTAGAGGGAAAATTTACATTTCTAGACATGAAACCCGTGTAGTGGGACAGCATCCACACCCCTCCACTTATCCTTTTCTTTTCAGTCATCCATCCATCACGGAGTCTTCCAGGGTTATCCCATCTTATCCCGGCAAAAATCAATACCGTACTCCTGAGACAGGCCCTCAATAAACAGCAGAGAGAAACATGGGCCAGCCTATGGAGCTAAAGCCACCCCCCACACACACACTTTCCATTCTCCAACCAACACAAAGTAAATGAACTCCATACTTTTCCAACTTTATCCAACCAACAGCAGACACCTTTATCCAGCGTTTCAGCCTTCAAGGTTGCACTTCTGCCTCAATTCCAGCCATCATTCATTCAAACAACTTTATACTGGTATTTTTTCTGGCTGCTGTTGTAGGTTTTGATATAAATGAGTGCAGGTGAATGAATTTATAAATGTACATGTTCTTTACAAATCTCTTGCTAGAAAAAAATTGCCACAGGCCTTCACTGTTTGATATAGCCACAAATATTTATCAGTAATGATGCGGTCTATCTTCCTACTCTCTTTCATGTAAAATGTCTCATTTCAGGTCTTAGAAGTGTGTATTTTTATGGGATAAAAGCAACAAAAGCAAAGTACAGGTACATCTTAATGCAAATTGATTTAAAATGTTACTACCTATATTATATGAAGAGTTATAAGACATAAATGAAAAATATGACTCCAAGTTTAAAAGATCCAACAAAAAAATTGTTGATTAAAAAAAAGCACAAAAAGTACAGATTTATACAAAGGAAAAGGCAGTCTTAGCTGTGATGAGGTGCAAAAAAGAATGACTAAAAATGTGTCTTTGACTTTGTCAGGGGCCCTGCGACAGACTGGCGACCTGTCCAGGGTGTACCCCGCCTTCGCCCATCAGTAGCCGGGATAGGCTCCGGCACCCCCGCGACCCCGACAGGGACGAAGCGGACAAGAAAATGGATGGATGGATGGACTTTGTCAGGAACCATGATTTCAACAAAAATCTGTTTTTTATTTTTTTTATTTTAAAATGTTCTGATTGAAATGATGTCCTTTCTGGTGTTAGGTTCATATTGAACCTCCCATAAAATCAACTTTATAAAGCAATAATTAGAGCCAAAATTAAAATCATTGGTGGATTTCAGCCAACACACTGACAGAAGTCTCCTCTTCTAATCATGTGACCGTCAGATGACGCTCGTTTGTCTAGAATAGTTGCAAAAAAGCAAAATAAATAAACTCGGGCATGTCCAGACTGATTTCATTTTCAAATACTTTTGGAAGATGTGATTTCTATTGGCTTGATTTATTTGTTTTGTTGGTTGCGTTTTGTTCCAGGTCTATTGCTAACAAAAATATATACAGTATCTTTGCGTGTTCTTGAAGAAAATATGTATGGGTCAAAACTGACCCATAATGATAGAAGTTACTAGAGTTAATAATTTAAAACAATTGAAAAATAGATCAAGAAAATTAATTTCAAAGATGTGTTCTAAACCCCTCAGTAAAATTTGAATTTTAAAACAACAATCCTTGTTTTATTTATAGTATTTTCTTGAGATTATTTTTTCAGGTTTTATGGAAATCTAAAGGCATACTTATTTTTCAAAGGCCCTGACATGATAACCAAGAGGTGACACAAAATTTGAATAAAATATTTTTCATGTATTTTAAATCTGATTTAAAACATGTGTCGAAACGACCCATTAACACCATGGATGGAAAGACAAAGCTAAGAGTAAGGTCAAACCTTACATCTTTCAAACATTTTGATATTTATCATATCTTTTGTATTATAAGTCGCTTTGGAGTAAAAGTTACAGCAGACAAAAGATGGATATTAAAGAAGAAAACATCATATATAAAGTCACACTTTTTAGAATAATTTTCTTTATACTAAACACAGCAACAAGACCAGACATTTCATCTTGAAAGGCAAAGCATAACGATGGAATAAATAACAATAATAGACCTAATATATGTACGATTCACCATATCACTTAAAATCTCAAAATCCATTGGATTTTTCATCCTCTGTGTCACTTTGGAAGAATCGAACATAGGACTGAGCAGTGCTTCTTTTTTAGCGTTGCTGCAAGTAACAAATACTGGTACACATCTACAGTCCTCTTGAGTAGCTATTTATTTATAAACAACAATATATATTCTGTAAGTCGCACCTGAGTAAAAGTTGCACTATGCAGAAAAACAAACAAAAAATGCAACTTATGCTCCAAAAAATATGGTAAATGACTAAATAACTTTTTGGTGAACCAGTCGTGCACACTTCTCCTTCCTATGACTAACACAACTCCAGTGAAAGTGAGAAATTGCTTTACCAATCATCTTTAAAAACATATTAAGTTCCTCAACAGGGATATTTTCCAGTAGCTTTTCAGTCATTTACTCCATCACTTTTGCTGTTGTATGCCTCTTCTCTCTTTTCACCTTGATGGTATTTTCATTTACTGCATGTTTGCACCTTCCCTGTTTTTTCCAGGTTCTACTGTTAGGAGCGGAAGTTAAAAAAAAAAGAAAAGACAGCGGTGGGGTTTTACCCGTGAGAAGCACGGTCCATGCACACTGCGCCGCCACAATGCAATTTCACTTTAACGTTGGCACTTTCAGGCCTATTCATCCCTCCCCGGTGAGCCCCATTAGAGAAGATGGGCAGGTGAACAAGAGCACATGGAAAACAAGTTCCTCTAGGCACTACTGAACCATCAACCTCCCCCCACCCCAGAGAACTGTCTCTTCCACCCACACATGGATCAGAGTCCTCCTTAGCCGGATGCAGATTGGAACAGACATCAATAAATAATTTAGAGGTCTTGAGACTTTTAAGTAGGAATCTATGCAGTGTGAAACACTGTTTAATCGAGTAACCTCTGACGCCATATCAATCAAGCTGAAATAAGAGCTGCTGACGTTGGCACAAAATGGAGAAGCGGTTTAGTTTTCTGCCCTTTTTATTCCACCTCCTTCCCTCGCGTTGGTGCAACTTTTTTGTCAAGTTGATAGGACATTAGGTGACATCTGCATTTATCAACCGATGTGGACTCGACTTTTTTTTTTTAAAAAAGAAGAAAAGTAAGGCTTAGAAACAGAGTAAAGTAGCCTCTGAGAATCAATGCAACTAATGCTAATACAATAAAAACAGCAGCTGGTTTGTGAAAAATGTCTTTCAAGATATGGAATTTAGTTTAGGCTGCCAAAGACTTGAACTGTACCTATTTTATATCAAATATGAAAATGTAATGAAATGTCAGACGATGTTTTTACTAATTCTCCAGGGTGCACGGATGTTTTGATATAATAAATTACAAAAGAGTACTGTATGCAAAAGCGAGCAGTATCAAACTTGGACACAGATGGAGTGATTTGAGCAATATTTCCTTCTCAGATGTTTGCCGTTCAATTTGTGATTCACAAATTGAAATGTTTTACATTTTGATAGCAATAAGTCCCTTGACAGTTTAAAGTGAGCTCCTAAAAGAGGAAAAATGGTGAAAAAATATGTCCCTATTATGTTTATATATTTTTATCTATTGTTTTACCACAGCTGAACAATCTGCCTGCAAGAAAATATCTGTCAAATTATGGTAATATTGGAGCCTTACATGGAAAGCAAGTTTGAAAGCTTGCATTCAGTGCACACACAGAACTCATTTGTGCTGGAGCGCACACACACAAAGACCGCTCAATTCTCTGATGTCATCAGCAGATGTGTACATACCCTCGTCTCAATACGATACAGATGAGCTAATAGCTTCAGTGGCTCCCAGCCTGCCTCTGATCTCCATAATATCCCTGAACACACGCTCAGAGAAAGGTGCCGCCACAGCCCCTAATATCTCCATACCTGCCTGTCTGTGGGGAGCAGCACGGCCTTGGTTTACATTCAAAAGACAAAAATGATCACTTAGAAGCCCATTTAGAGACGCATGTCTGTGTGAAGGGATTAGGAAAAATTCAAATCAACATGTGCTGCATGAAATGGGCTTTAAGCTACGTTCACACCGCCCTCGACAACACGCGGTCAAGCAACCATTTTCAATGAAAAGTCTATGTAAAGGCATATAAATGCCAGTTTTGGGCAAAATTCTAGTGTTCATGCATTGATATGCAACTTTCCACCACCATTTTTAGGCTTAATGAACAAAAAGTGTGGCCAAAAGCACATTGAAAGTTAACCCACTTAAATGGTAACCAAACACTAAATCATTTTTTTCTGACTGTTCACTACTATAAATGGGGCTTTAAAATGCTGTCTAATTCTGTGGTGACGTTTGATTGGTGTCCTTTTAAATTCACATAAGAGCCACTCAGTTAAAAATTGATCCCGGAGCAGAAATGAATAATTGTGGTTTGTGCTCGATAAGAACTACCAAGTGTTTTGGATTCGAGCTGTGAAAGAAGCATGAAGCAAGATTTGCACCACTTCCACATTTCACACCAACCCTCTTCCAACTGTAGGGGAACAGTAGAAAAGAAGTCCCTCCCTCCATGGTCTAAACGCGCATTCAAGAATCTGCCATATGTCGCTAATTTGCAAAGTACCATTTAATCCAGGACTCCACTTAAATTTAGCTTCACCTTCAACGAAAAACACTCTTACAAATATATGTTTTTAATATATATTTGAAAATAAAATTCAGGCATGAATGAGTTAAAAACAAACTTCTGTTGGGAATTTTTTAAGGATGGAGTGATTTTTAACTAAAACTAATAAACAACCTATATTTAAAAAGCTTTTTAACATGAGAATTAAACACTAAAAAAAGTGTTGTTGATTGTATTTAATTGGTGAAGACAAAAAAAAAAAAACTATGCAGAAAAAGAAACAATTATTAAGTTCTTAGGCATGTCTGTGTACGTGTGTTTGGTGGGAGGGTTACATTTTTGTAAGGTCGCTCTGTCACTTGAGCCAGGCCTTTTAAAGCAAGTAAATAAGGAGCATAGGGATTTCCACTTCAGACTGCGGCTTTGAGGGGATCTAACGGGGATCTGATAATCACCACAGGGATTGTGTGCGAGTGTCTGTGCCTGATCTCTGGTGTTGTACAGGAGGTACTCCTAGGGAGTCCACACCTAATATTGAAGCAGAAATTCTTTTAGACATGCATGACAGCACGGCAGCAACATACACCTTTCTGGAGTACTGCTGTTTGTAAATCTGCATAGTAAATATCTTAAATAAAGCTATGCATATAAAAATGTTCCATTACTGGGCAAAAACGGAAACAATTTATCAAATGAAACCCACAACCGAGTCAAAGTAATGACACAAACATTAAATAAATAGCTGAAAAAAATCATATCAAGCCTAACTGCACAGTAAACAAATAAACTGCCGGTGATGGAACATGATTGTGACAAAATTACATTTCATCTAAATTTACTGAAGTTTAGCCCTGATTCCAGCACCCTTTGGAGAGAAGTTACAAGTGTTATTACTCATCTCGGATGCACAATTTTCCCCCTTGATTTGTTAATAATAAACACATTTTTTTGAAAGAAAAAAGGGAGAAAATGCGACACGGTCTCAATGCACACGTGAGAAAGAAAATTTGGAGAACACAGAAAATGTGTTATAAATTATTACTGAAACTCACACTGGCACTGGAGCATTCACATATATCCAGGGTTGCATGCACAGGATCTATAAGCACACAATAAACACACAGTGTCTAACCTGCCAAGGGGCAATAACCTCCCATGAAGCATTGTGGTTTGGATCACAAGTATTGACAGCTTTCACATTAGACCTATTGAAATGCATTGTTGTTGCTCTGACAACTCGCACACACACACACAACCAATCAATCCAACACCACAATCAAATTCTTTCCACCTGCTTAAACGGAGAAAAACAGTCACACAGTTCTCGTGACTTGTCAGTGACATCAATCTGACCCTCAGCCTTGACCTTTGACATTTAGAAAAAATGGTCAAGAGTTCAAGAGGAGAGAAAGGACATGAAAAGGAATGATGCAGAGATGAGGCGGATCGATGAACATGCTGTGCAGACTAGAAAGCGATTCGTTCCAGAGCAGGCACTGTAAATTAGATTTTAAATGTGTTTAAATGTCTTAATTTTGTGGCTTGATTCAATTTTTTCATATTCTCCTTCTAATAAAATGAATATATAAATAGTTTAACACCATTTTATTTTAGCAGAAGATGGAGAAAAATTACTCAATTTGAGCTCTTGTGCTGTCAAATTAGAATAAAATGGACCACAAATAGATTTAAATAGTTTTTTAATGTAGTAAAGTGCATATTTTTTTGCACCATAGTTCTTTGCATTTCTCTTGTTTTTCTGATTCATTGCTGTTCTTTCAGTTTAAAACTCCAACCACATGTTTCTTTGTAAATTTGTTTCTTTCTTTTAACTAAGCACCCCGACTCCTTCTCCTAAAATGCTAGCTTGTGGCTAGCATTTGTTTAGGCCGCTAATGCTAGCCCTAAGTTAGCATTAGGGACATAAAAATAATGGCTAGCACTATTGGATCAATCCAGCCGTACAGTTTTAAGCCAGTTCAAACGAGAAAAATAAAATCGTACATGACTTTGGCACGCCCAGTCAGTAGTTTAGTCATTAGCCCCAGATTTTTCTAGCATCTGGTTTTCTGATTCAACGCAATTTGAATTGAGAAGCATTTAGAAACACAGTTTTAATCATAAATTATTTTTTATAGGTCATCTATTACGATAAAATTACGTTTTTGGCCTCAGTCACTATTCAAATAGCTCATCTTTACTACAGAAATAAACATATCCAGTCCGTGTAGTTGTATTTCTACCCCTGTGATCAACTTTATTTTTAATCCAATCATTCTGTGGGTGATACTTTTATGGTCAAAAACAAGAGGAAGTGATTTTTTTTTTTTTATCTAACGAGGCATCATCATGCATAAAAGTCAGAGTTTTTTGTTTTGTTTCACCTCTGAGCTCTTTTTAAAAAGACTGTGCCGCCACAAGATACTGATGCCCACAGAGCTGAATCACAGTTTTTAAATGCAACAGAAACACATGAAGTCACTACACTTTCCATTATTGTCTCATGCAGTTGCTACATCTTAAATTAAACCATTATCTTTATCACTGGACAACAGTGATTCAAAGTCCGATTAGCACTCAACTCAAACTTACATTTCTAAATACATTTCGAAACTGACTGAAATGAACTTTATTAAAATAGTTATAATTAACATTAAAATGGACATAAACATTTCGGTGAGGGCAGTCTTATGGTCAAATAATCGTTTTAAAAAGTAAAAAAAAATAAAATAAAAAATGAAATAATTTCAAAAACTGCTCAATTTCTGCTTCTGTCTCTGTAACAGCACCTACATGTATTTTTGTATTAATCTTTTTCAATCCAACTTTTCTCTTATGTAAAGCAAAAAAACCCATTTTAGGGTAAATCTCATCTACAGAATGACAAAGTGTGAATGTGTTTTCCAAATAGTCAGATTTGTAACTGTGAAGACGAGACCCCACTAACAGCAGAGTGCTGTGCAGTGTAATGCTTTACTTGATTATCTCATTGCTGTCTGTAAGTACAAGCCCAGATTGAATCCGCCTGCCCTCTGTCGTCTCCACCGTCGGACTGTTTGTGTTCAGGAGAAAGTGAAGTGCTGCTAATGAATGGCCAATCTATCTAGAGTAAATTTTCTCATCAGAGCGTTCCTGTGATTCCTAGTCCCCTGGAAGAAAAAAAAAAGAGCACAGAGTGCAGTTAACTCTGTAGATTGATAAGACGAGATGAAGAGTTCTTCATGCAAACACTCATTTTGTTTTTGAATCTTTTAGTACAAGTAAGAGTAATGTGGATTTACAAGTAGTCCAGTAATGTCTGAAGCACAAAGGTAATTTATGAAAATGTAAACAAAAATTCTTAGAAATCAGAAATATAATAGAAAAATGTCTATAAATGGCCTGAACATGAGGACATCTTTTTGTTGTTGTGATATGACCATTCAAGCGTTCTAAAGCTTTTTCACTATTTGTATGTTTAGGTGATGAAATAGGTGATGAAAAACAGTTTAGATTTTCTTTTACTATTAAATATACTGAAAAAAATGTTGTTAAAATCTAAAATAAAAGCAAAATGTTTACCAACAACTTTTTGCTAGGTAAGATAAACTAGTCAAAATAAAATAACAAATATATTATTTCTTGCTAAAAAATATATTTGAATACACATCCATTTAAACAATATTTATTGGATCATAATATGCGTAAGTTTTTCAATTATAGTTTATAAAAGTATTTCTCCATGACAAAAAGTAGAAATACTAGCCTTTTATTTTACTGTTGCTTCACTGATAAATAGCTTAAATAGTCGTATTTCTTAATCCTTTTGATTCTAAATGTTATTAAAATAGATATCTGAATGAACAATGAAGTATTTATCTGAAAAATGAAATTTAATTTAGTTCTGTTTATGTTTTTTGAATTACAAAGCCTGTAAATGTCAATTACACTTTGCAGAGTCTTTGTCGTTACATTTAGCCCACTTTTATTTTGGCATTCTGCAAGCGCCCTGTGTATCAGCATCACAAGTCAACCCACCTACTGGGAGCCATCAGACCAAAGGACCAGCCTGAGGCATCAGGAGCTATGATAGAAACGATGCTGAATGGGGGAGGAATGCAAGAGAGAGGTATTGGGAAAAGCTAAGATTGAGGACACACAAAAGAGATGCAAAAAAGTACATGTAATAAACGTCTAGAGATCTGAATTGACAGACAAAAATGGGTCTTTTGGGTAGCTAACAGCTGCATTTACATTTTGTATACCGTTTATGAGTTGTGTTTAAGCAGAAGCAAGGTAGAGGTGATGTTTGGAGACTTAAAATGTGTTTTCAAATCTCTGATTAAGTCCTTTTTAGCAGGAAAATCTGACTTTTGTTTGGACATCTTCAGCTAAATCTACAAATCATCTTTTGATCCATTTTAAAAACATTCTCAGTGGGCTTTTAATTACAAGTTTTTAGGCAAAATTTTAAATCTGTGTCGATTTTTAGAACATAGTTTCTATAAAGCAGTAGAAAGCTCACCAGAAATTTGCCTATAAGGTTGTGAGCAGGACAGCGGAGAGGAGTAAGCCCGCCCCCACTTCCCATCATCCCACTGACTCACAACCCCCAGATCTGACGCGTCGTCGGTGACGCTTAAACACAAAATCTTTAACATACTGTAATTTTTCAGTCTTAAGCGCGATCATTGTAATTCCAGTAGATTTTAAAGGAGAAAAAGGTCTACGCCGTCACTTCCTGATACGTCTACCGCCATATTGCAAACGATTGCCAGTCGGTCTGAGTCACGTTTTTAGAGGAACTGCTGTGGCCAATCACGAGTGAGCTTGTTCCAGCTTGTTCAAACCCCTCCCACTGAAAGTGAGCACAGGAGAAGCTGTCAATCAAACATTTAAGGCGGGGCAGGCGGGAACCACATGCTTTTACTGAGGCAGCTTATAGCTTGACTTACTTGCAATTAAGAAAACATATATTAAAAAAATATGATTAGAAAGAAGATGTTAAGAATAATGTATGAGAGCAAGAAAGGTAATTCTGATAAATGAAATGACAGAAATAACTGATTGTTTCTCAATGGAAGTCTATGGGACTTTGGCCTTCTTGCACCCTGCGGGTACTTCCTGTTTGGAACACGAGAAGTGAGGGGTCCACTTATACTGTCAATGATCGGAATGGAGCAAAGAAGGGAGCTTGTACCATTGATTGTAGCTTTGATGCAACAACCACAATTTTTTTTAAATGGCGTTCTTTCGTTTGCTCTACAATTTGAATAAAATGCTCAGAAATGCTCACAAACACAACTTTTTAATCTTATTTTTCTTTACAGACCCACAATATGAGAACAGGGCTATGAGAACATGTTAAAAAGAGGTCAAAGGAAAGATCTAAACTATCTTTCAACACCAGAATTTATTTTGAAAGGTAAAAAGAGTAAAGCAGTCTTCCTGTTCGTGTTCTTTTTAGCCCGGGCAGAAAAATCCAGAAAGTTGCTTAAAAAAAAAAAAAAAACTAAACATCACTAAATACAAACAGTAATCTGATACAGTTTTCAATGCACCATAAAATAATACCTCAAATACATCTTTTTCTTTAGAAAAGGGCCAACTTGGATAAGATTTTCCTTGGTGCAGGCCAGATATAAACACTCAGAAAAACCCAAAAATATCCAAATACCACACATCTAAGGCATGTATTTGTTAGAATTCCAGATTTATTTGTTGTTTTATCTTTTATCAGATCACATGGGAGAGGTACACACCCCTTTGTGTAAATTGTGTACTTTACCAGGTTCAATCCAGCTCAGTCAGTAAAAACAAAGAGCCTTATAAACATACATCCCAGAGTGAGGCCATTAGGGGCTGCTTAGGTGAACTAATATGGTTGTTATGGCAGTGATTAGCACATACTCAGCCAGCAAGAGGATGACAAATAGCACCTGAGACAGAGCGTGATTATAAGCATTTATATGTGCAGAGACAGTATCAGGACTGAGTGTGATGGATGATGCCTCCAGCACAGTCAGAGCTGGCTCATAATTAGACCTTAATGACATGAGTTGGTTTTCCTGGTGGGCATGTCACAACAAATGTGGCGGAGTTGTTAAAAAGGAACACCTTGACATTTTGTATTTGTGTCAGTCGTTTCCTCTGCAGGACAAAATTCCTAAAGTCTTTCGGTTAAAACAGATACAGAAATAATGAATGCCAGTCTAGTAAAAATAAATATGTGACACAAATAAATTATGTTTTACTTCAATTGAAGGTTTGTATTTCTATGAAAAAAAATGTTTTATGCATTTATAACCCCATTAAGGTGACTATTTCACGTTAAACTGTATGTATTCCACAGGTCTGCCAACTGAGCTCTGTGTGACTGTGATCTGAGGTAATTATTAAGAAAGGTTACACTGTATAAAGGTAAGGTAACAGAGTGGAAGGTAGTATTGTGTACCAGAGGTGGCTCGGGTGATGTGAAACTGGTGTGAGTTTCGCCTGTCTGACCATGTACCTGAGAGGCAAGTGAAAGTCAATCTGCATGTGTGTCTCTACATTTGTAAGTAATGAGGGAACAAGCATTAAATTATCTCTGTTGTTATCTTTAAAACAAAGAAAGTAAATAAGAATAGATAATTCATACCTTTAACAATTAAATATTTGAGTTAAAACTAAACATTGAATAGAAAAAAAATAAGACCGATTATGGCAGAATGCAAAATCGTGCCAAGATTGACAATATTTACAGCTTTCACAGCTAAAATACAACACTTTGATTTGCTTTAGTCTGTAAATTGTTACAACTTTGTCCATTCAGTCTCAGCTTTATGTAAATAAATGCAAACCTACTAATAATTGTGAACTGGTTTCTTAGAAATATTAGTAGTTAGGATGATTGAGGTACAGAAAAAGTCCAATTTCCTCAAATGACATGTCAGGGTGTTTACTACAAAACCCTGTTCTCACAGTACAGTTATAACTTTTGGTGCAGAAACTCTTTCAATAATATTGATTCTATGTAAACGATTCGATCTGACTTGTGGAACAAAACTACTGACCAAAGAGGTGTGACACAAATAAATACTTTTGAAAAAGCAGTAAGGATGCATCCGTCACAGTGACACAACCAGCAGTGATAGAATTAGTGTGAGAAAGTGATACTGAGTGGGAAAAAAGCGGACGGTGTTGTCTCCTTCCACCCACACACAAACCTGTGGAGGATCAACATCGAGTGCTGAGTGTCTGGCTGCTGAATTAGTCATCAGAGATCACGTTGCCAGTCTAGTCGTTACACCGTCAGGTCAGACAGGTCAAATACCTGTTCAGATGACACACTGATCTGTTAGCCACTCTGATACGTTACTGCTATTTTACAGCAGCTGACCAACAAAGTCCACACTCTGCTGAGTTTCTGATGTGTATTTTTTTTGTTTTTAACAAAAATCATAAAAAGTAACGACTAACTTGTAGTGCTGCATACATTTTAACTGGCCTGAAGCATCAATTTCATTACCCAACGTGTGGTAACATTAAATAAAAAAGGCTTTATTTTGATTGAGTCAAGCTTAGTTAAAAAAAATCATTTCAGTCTAGTAAAAATAATATACTTTTTCTGTGATCGTTATGATGAGTTAGATAGTATTACTGTGAGGACGAGTTTAACCTGTGGAATACTTTTAGGTTTCATTAATTATAGTTGATATTTTTGGGGGAATATTACAATATTAAAATGTACTTTTGGAGCACAAGTTAGATTGAAAATTGGTCACTTATAGCTAAAGTGTGAACAAAATATGCAATAAATGGTCACAGAAACCTCAATTTATTATTATTTTTTAAAAGTTTCTAAAATTAATGTAACAAGTTCCAGTGTCATTGAATTACTAACTGTTAACTCAGGCTGAATGCATGTAAATATTGTAGAGATGACAGAAATTTTGGGTTTCAAAATACTAAAGACTCACTTTTGTGATAGTAATGTTTTTGATGTTTTTAACATGATATTGTCATACTTTTTTAGTATTCTGATGCATCTGCTAGCAGATATCTAGACCCATTTATGTCTTTGTTTTCCTCATCTGAGCTGGTATGTGGCTCAAAACTTTACAACTTTACAACTGCTGGTGTTAGAGGCTACCGTCCCTGTGGTCGTGGGACGGCAGTATGGCAAGTAAAAGGTATCAAAAATCACAAGGAAAACCGGGCATGGCAATGCCTCACCTGCATATGTTCTATGAATAATAATTATTTGAAATATGCATATGTTCTTAAAGTTAATTTCAATAAAACAAATAATACCAAAAAAAAAAAATCTTTTAAAGTTTAATTTGAACTGCTTTATTTATTTTTGGACACTAGCGAGGGCACAAGAGAAAATTTGCATTTTGGGGGCACTCCTGACAGATTTGGTGGTTTTAAAACTGTTTTGAAACATTCTTTTCTCTCAGTTTTTGTAGATTTGGTCTTAAGACTCGTTAGTATAATCAGAAATGACATGCTTTGCATTTTGTTTGTGTTCAAGGTTCAAATATGTTTTATTTTTATAAATAGGCCTCAAAGAGCAAATGTTTTTATGTGATATATGTGTGTGTGTATATTTGTGCTTTGAAATACTTCATATATGTTTTATTAAATATATGTTTTGAAGCTTTAAAAAAATAGATATTTTAGGCTTTTATCTTGTTTTTCCTTTTTACTGATATAAAAAAAATGATCCAAACCGTGACCCTAAAACCCTGACATGACCCAAACCGTGACTATATCCTAGAAAATTACACAAATTTTTTTTTATTTTAGCTAAAAACTGCATAATGATAATTAAAAGACAGCTGAGAACACTTTTAAAATAGATTTAAAGATGATCATAGTGGTACTTTAATCTACTGAATGAAAAGGTTTTATATCTTTATTATTTATCTTTACTAATGTGAACAAAAAAGCGACATTTTGACCAACAACATTACATCAAGCTTAATAAAAGAAAGCTGTCTTTGACTAAAACATACATTGATTTCTTGATTGGTTTTGATGTGTGTCAGTAAAAAGTGAAATCACAAATTCCTATTGATGTATATCATTTTAGTGGTGTTAATAAATTGACGTTTACTTATTTGTTTACACATCATCCATGCTGCTTTCCATTTGCGTCTGATCCCATTGAGAAGTCTAATAACTCCGCCTTCAAGTATTCTGTCAACAACCTTTCAGAGAATCAGCTTTAAAGCAGGCAACCAATTCTGCTGTCGTCCACAATGTAGCTCCACGAGCACAGACAGTATTTGTGACACTGTTAAGTTTACCAGAAAGTGTGTGTAACCCTTTTAGCTCAAAGACAAACACACACCCAGTAATTAATTTGGTGGCCTTTGATTGCCAGGGTTGTTTACTGGTTGCAGACGCAAGATCAGGGGTGTCACCTGCCAGACTGACTCCACTAAGTTCCTTTCAAACCCGGCCACAGACAAAAAAAATAAAAAATAAACAAAACAATGTACACAAAACCAACAAGAGGAGATAAGAAAAGACAAAGTAAACAGAAAATGAAGAAGTAAAAATGGCGTCTCCTTGGCCGCTTAAACGTCTTACAGTCGCAAACTGAAAGATACAGGCTGAGTGACAGGGCCTTATTACAGGTGCAAATTGAGGCTGTGAGGTGTATGTGTTGTTCATTAAACTAGGGTGAATCTCTATTGGGTTTCATTAAGGAGCCTGACCACACCGACTAAATAGTTAATTTAGACGGCTCTGCTTCTCCACTGACCCCCCGTCTCTATTTGTTTTCACACAAGTACACAAATGAACACACTCAAATAAACCTAAACCCCCTCCATCCCTCGTACCCCCAAAACAAACAGAGACAAACCAAATTCTTATTTATTAAGCAAAGGTGACAGGTACTGAATAAGTTGTTTTCTGGTACAGTGTGCGCGCGCACGGATTCATCTGAGAATCTTAAAGGATGTGTGAGTCCCAACGCGCGTTTCTGTTTAATAAAGCCAGGATACGTGTAACCTGTGCATGCTTGTATTCATTTGAGTGCTCCATATATGAACCTGGTGAAATATCTCTATATAGAGTCTGTGTGGGTTTGAGAGTGTGGGTGTTTGTACGAAGGAGGACAATTGGAGCTTGTGGTTATGAGTTAAGTCTAATTTCCAGGAGGCTTGTCCAAAGTAAGCAGAGCTGACACTGTGTTGGTCCAACCAGTTATCTGTCACTGGGAATTAGACACTAACACACACCAGAAGATATGAGCCAGCCTGGATACTCACACAGCTTTACTATCTTTGCCCAACATTAATGCATATACAGATTTTATATATGTGCAGACGTCCCTGAAATGATGCATTTGAAATTGGGATTTTTGACCTAATAAAACAGGATTAGTTGAAATCTGGCTCATGAATGTTGCTCTGGTCTACTCCAAAGTTTGCTTTTGAGACTCCAATGAATATCGTCTTTTTTGTGTGTTTTTTTTATCATGTTCTTGTAGCATTTTTCTCACAGTACTGGACCCATACAAACAAGAAAAATCTGATTAAAACTGCATTTCTGAGTATTTCTTAGTTCAAATCGTGTTGGATCAGAAAACCAGATGCTAGAAAAAGCTCTCATGACACACATACTGAAACGGGCGTGCCAAAGTCTCTACTCCACTACCCTCCTCGCATCCTGGCCCGCTTAGGTGTGTGACAAATGGTGAGCCTTCAACGTTTATGTGCTCAAAACTGTTGGACTGGATTGATCCATTATTGCTTGTCAATATTTTTGCGCCGCTAATGCTAGCTTGAGGCTATGAGGTTGCGCAAACAAAAGTTCTTAGCGACAGCGAGGGAGTGGGGTTAAAAAATAAATAAATAAATAAATTAAAAAAAATAAAAATGTGCCCAATTAAAATATATGGAAACTTTTCATGAATAGAGGGTTAAAACTGTGTACAACATTGTTTTTTTGTTGTTCTTATTTTTAACTCACTGAAGCTAAGTCAGTAGATTTGTTTATTTCTTGTATTTTTTAAAAGAATGCACCACAGAAACTTTTCAAACAGACAAACAACACAACGAAGACCATCAGCTGATTTTAAAAGTATAAAAAAAAGAAAATATTTAAATCATACGTTCCAACTTGTACCTGCCTTAATTTACAATGTGTATACTTGCTATAGAGCTGCCAAAGTGATGCAAACAACATGTAATGTTGTCCTTAGTGCGGAGCTCATAGTCAAACGCACCACTGAGCTCATTTAACATATGTGAAGGGAAACATGTGGAGTGTTTACAAGTGTCTGGAAGCTCAGTTGGGCACCAGAAAACACAGCTCGTCTCCATATCCTTCCATCTCATTATTCAAGCTCTCCATCTTTATCTTTTACTGTTTCATCCCCACATGGGAGCCTTTTATTTTGTAAGAAACATGGCTGATAAAGTGTTCGAGAGTATGGTATTACAGATGGGATCTTGGTAACTGTCTGATCTTGGTCTCCCATTATTCCAGTTCAGTCACTCTGCCTCCTCGAGTGGCCTTACAGCACTTTTAGCCAAGCCTCAATCAAATCATATCAATTGTGTGCTCTGAGGGGCCCTTCTGTCACTCTTTCAAGCTTTGAACAAGCAGCACCATGCACACAAACCACCACTGACAGAGAAGATAAAATTACATCTATTGGAATAGCTTTTATACGAGCTGAACCCATCTGTCATGGCAAAATTGAAAATGGAATAATAAAGATTGCTGGAAAACTAAGTGGAAGCATCTTAAACACTATAGAATTCATTTCTTATGTAAAAAAGGACGATAGAAGAGATTGCATGATGACATAAAACCCCTCTGTTCTGGAACTTTCATCTTTAAAACAACCAAAAATGACAGTTTTTCTTTAAATGACGAAGTAAAACAGCATAGTATCTGAAACCAGAAAAAAACACAAGAGTATTGCACACATTTTCCTTTAAAACCAAAACACTGCTTTTGATTTCTGAATCAAAGTAGATTGTCGTATTTGTCTGAAGCTTGGGTGTGTGCGCGCACGCGTGTCCACACACACGTATTCCCAAGGCCTGAACAGGCTATCAAGCAGCTATCCATCCTTTGTAACGATCAATATTTATGAATCCCTGAGGACCTGTGGTATGAGGCATATAAACAAGCAGTGGAAGAGAGCAGGAAAGACACCAAACAAACACACAATAACAGCACTATATTAAAGTGCACATGCAATCACAGAAATACTGAGGGCACTCGGAGACATGGGGAGGGTAGAAGTCTGGCAGGTTGTCAATACTTTTTAGAAAAGTTCATAATCACATAAAGATCATTGTAATTAGCTCTCAGGCATAACCGTCTGCATGATTTACTTAAAGGCTCAGAGAAATTAGGCGAAATAGATTATTGATCATTACTAAAAATCTGAATCTTGAACGTAAATTTTTCTGGAGAAAAAATTTGTTTTCTCCATGTGTTTGACTAGCAATAATATTGACACAACATTAAAGATCCACTCCAATTAAAGTTGTGTTTTTGGTGTTTTTAACGTGTTCTTTGTGTTATTTTACTCATGATGGTGGGAATATATAAAGAAAAATCAGCTTAAAAATGTATTTGAGTATTTCTTTATTCAAATGGTTGTGAATCAGGAGTTGGGATGTTGAAACTACACTTTATTCTTTATTATCTACTTGTAGACAAATACATGTCAAAACAAGTTTGACGATGGTATAGGGTCAAAGGTCACCTGTCAAAATGAGTTTGATGGAAGGTATTTTCCTCATCTCTCTCTCTTTTGATTTAAAGTTGTTTTAATCACAGAAACTGATAGAGAACAGAGGCTACACGATGCATCAAAAGTTTAATAAACTATCACCTTAATTGTCTTTATTTTTAGTTAGTTTACAGCTAATGATGTTAAGATGTGTGTTTTACATCCACTTTGCGCATGATCTGATTAGTCGACTAATCTAAAAAAAAAAAAAATCGTGATTAGTCGACTAATAAAATAATTGTTTGTGGCAGCCCTATGCTAAGAAAATCTACATTTTTTTAATTTATGGCAGGAAATATATAATCTTATCAAAGTAAAATGTAGATAGTTACACTATAAATGTTATTGTGAGCCAGGTATCAAAGCAGGTGAAGCTATAGCATGTAATTAAAATGTCATAATCAATGTGAGGGAATTAGATAACATGAAAATTAGCATCAGTGAATCAAGGACAACAGTAAGCAAACAAACGTGGAGACAGAGAGTTTGTAACAATTTACTCACACATACAAAAACAAGCATTTAAAGAGACGCAAACACATCAATGCACCCAGACAAGAATGTGTGTGTAGACACAGCCTATCAGCTGATCCGGTCTGAATACACACTAATACTGCACACATCCGCACACAGTGGGCCTGTTTAATATCATTTACATAATGAGAGAGCAGCAACAGTAATAGCTTTTCCTTTCTCTTATTATCATAATTTCACCCTGGGCGCCAAATGACAGAAAAGGAGAGAGGGAGACGGAGAGAGACGGCGTCGCAGCGCAAGTGTCTTGTCCTTGTTAACCTGAAACAAGTCTTTGTCAAAGTCAAGGCCGACCACTCTCCTGCTTTCTTCTTGTCAATATCTGCAGCATGGATTTAGCTTTTATGTTCCCTTCATTTTTAATACTGCTATTTAAAATTTTTTTAGTTTAAACGCAGTGCTAGTTAACTACAATGAGATTCTTCAAGCAGAACATAAAAATAACAATTGAACAATTATCGTGTTTTCTTCATTTCTGATGAACTAACTAAGTCCTACAAAATTACAGTTTTTTTTTTATTTAGACTAAAAACTAGGGGTGAAGAAAATACTAATTCAGCAAAATATCGCAATATTTGGTGATACTTGCATCGATTTAAAGTACAGCCAAGGTGATATTTAATATCTAAAATCAAACATGTAGTCTTACTTTTATTTCAATTTAAAGATTCTTAAATTACCAACAGTAAAGAACCATGAATTTCCTTGGGTGGAAGGAACTTGTTTATGAGATACAGTAGTTAATGCTCTGACCATTAAATAACATGTATTTTACTTTTGTGAAAAATGCAGATAATTATTAAGTCATAATTTAAATATATATATATATATATATATATATATATATTGTCTGCTACTGTCTTGGGATATATCGGGATATGTATCGTATCATGACATGTGTATCGCGATACACAGTACCTTATGGCCAGACTCTTGCCTGTACACACCCCTACTAAAAACGGAATAAAAAAAAAAAAATTGGGAACACTTCCAATGATTGGAGTTGGACTAACACTTCAGATAAAATCATGAATAAAAATTGTTGAGCCAAGGACTTTAGGCATGATATTTCTTTTAAAACAACCAATGAAACATGAAATCTTATTTGATTACATGGGTAAACATGCAATAATTTGCAGTATTTTTTGTGTAATTTTGAATACTGATTTAACCAAATGTATGTGGCTACTTTGATTTTTACTTGCCAAATGTATTCCTGTCCATTTCATTTCATCCCATCTTTCTTTTGATGCAACTCTATATACCAAAAAGCCACAACAAGCTCCAACACAGGTACATTTTTAAAATCAATCTGTTAGTGTCTATGAACTCCGATAAGGCCCCAGAGAAAAGTGGGGTCATGTTCTCCTGAAATTTAAAGAGTAAAAGACGTATTACAGAATGTCTGAAGAAAGTCATCGATTTCTGACAGAAATGAAATTAAAAATACAGCATTTCATCCGTAATAGAGGGATCGAGTGTTGCATGCTGACTTGAAAATGAATATTAGAGGGAACAAGTGCAGTGTGCGGCTGGAGAGTACATTTTGCTTGTCCTTATTATAAATGTGTTAGTTTTCCCAACTCTTGTTATTCACTTAGTATATCTTTTTTCTGATTTTATGTATCTTTCTCTTTTCTCTTCATCAAAATCTTCCATGTTTTTCCTTTAATCACCGTTTTTCCTCCATCTTCTCCCTCACTTTAGTCCATCATTCCAGCCTCCTTTTACCCTTTGACTCCTGCTGTCTTCTTGGCCTGTAGCGTTGCATGTTCTTCCTCTTCCCCTCCTCTCCTGCTCCGTATTGACAGAAGGGGTATGCATTTTGCTAAAACATTGGCTGATGAATCATTGATGTCGGTGTTGAGGTTTCAGTGGTGCAGGGCCAGCCGGATGTAAATAAGTGAGGACGAGTCATAGGGTATAGGTAGCTGATATGCAGCCCTGGATCTGAAACATTTATGAGATATGCTTTGAAGCATGTGTATTTGTGTCTATGCACACGCTGGCACAATTTTGAAGGCTATTTAAGAGGCCAGACATGACAGTTGTTTACAATATAAGTTACACACTGAAATACTAAGGAAGGAAGACTCAGAAAAAAGGAGGGGAACTGATGGATGATCGAAGACAAGAAAGGAAGAAATGTTAAGATAATATTCCTGGACTTGGGAAGCAAATGGCAAAAATCAAAGAAGATGTGCCAGGGAAGTAACCGGATGTCTGGACATTATTTTTTTAAATAACTATACTTTTACAAAGAACTCAATGACACTCCACAATACTATCCAATATCTTTATATTAATGAGAAAGTCGGATTTTAATAAAGTCAAACAGAAGGGTGAATGTTTGGAGAGCAACCAAACAAAAACACGTCACAACTGTTATGAAATCACAGTTTACCAATAAACCACTTCCTCAAGTTTGGATTTAAAAATTGTAAAACATCTGTAATGATTTTATTTCCTTTTGTGAAAAATATATATAATCCTTTAAATTGTGTTTCCCTCATGCTTAAGGAGATTCAGTAGATTAGAAAAGGTTAGCAAGAAAAGATTAACAATAGAATATCTTGAATTCTTTGACCCTTTTGTGACCACAAAGTGCTCTACAAAAGGAGCATAAAATCAAAATCAAAACACAGACTCAATAAAATCCAATAATATTAATAATATCGACTAAAAACATAGTAAAACATGTTAAAATGTAGTAAAACAAGGACTGAAAAACATCTCGACCTGGCATATATAACACAATCTGACGTAGCGATTATGAGTGGGGTTCCAAAGATGGGGAGCAACGGCTTGAAATGAGACATCTCCTCTAGTCGTAAAGCGGGTTTTTGGAATACTTGAAAGAAGGACCAGGCCGAAGAGTACGGTATTAAAAGGTCAGAGATGTACGTCAGGGCCTGACCATTCAAGGCTAAAGGTAAAAATGGTAAAATTACTTCCAAATTTGATAGGTAACCAATGTAAAGCAGACAGCAGAGGAGTGATGTGTGTCCGTTTACTGGTTCCGGTTAAAAGCCTTGTTGCAGAGTTTTGGGCGAGCTGAAGACGGTTTAGGGAACGTTTGTTAAAATGGATCAGTTGCAGTATTCTATATGTCTCAGTTGTCTGGTTGTTTAAGAGTAAATTATTATTACACAGTCACGTTTTAATGCTCTTCAACAGAACGTGTGGTTTGCAATAATCCTTTTCCTGGAAAGAACAGTATCGTCCGCATAGAAAGGATATGAAAAGGGCTGAATTTATTAATAAGTCTCCCAAGAGGAATCATATATAAGATGAATGAAATAGGGCCAAGTACAGAACCTAGGGGAGTGCCACAAGATGCTTTTTTTTGCAGAACTAAAAGAACCAAGAACCACATTGAAAGTTCTTCCACTAAGGTATGAAATATTCCAATTTAAAACAGTAGTCAAGGGACTTAGTGCTGTTGCTAAAGTTCCAGTGTACATATTTACATTGGATGGAGTGATGTATCAAAGCCACTAATATACATTAAAGCTTTGAGAGACATCTTGTTTATTTACAGCAGCTGTATCTCTACAAGACTCATTTCTTTACCCACAAACCAATGCCCTCTGCTTGATTAATTAACCTTCCTTTAAAAACAGTTAAGAATCTGAGAAAACTGTTCTCATTTGTAACTAACTTCCTTAAATTTCTGGGCATAACGCACACATACTCACACATGCACACACTCAAAGCCATCATGGCCAATCACTGTTCCACACCTTCACTTGAAGCACTCTTCCGGCCTCTTAGTCCCTTCCTCCATTCAAGGAGTACCATTAATACACTCATTTAGTTCAGTGATACCACGCTGTGGTCAGTGCTTTTACATTATGTATCATGGGGTCAGAGCACATTGAACTGTGCTGGTTTTGACTCTAACCACACATTGTAAAAAACATTATCAATTTACCAGAGAGAAGAAAACAAGAGCTAATAGTATTAAATTGAAAAACTCCAAGTTAATCCATGGAGATGCAGAAAGGTTTATGTGAATAAATAGAAATTAACATTTAAATAAAAATGACTGAAGAATGTTAATAAAAATGTGATCAAGTGGATGGATCAACACTGAGCCATGGTAATGTCAGATGCAACATCATCAATGAACTCCTGTTTAATATTGTCTGTTTCTTTTACTGCCAAATCAGCCTCTGGCATGGTGACATTTTTGTCCAGCACATTCCACATACCTCCAAACATAAAGAAATAAGAGTTACAAACTCCTTTCTAACAAATGCCATTAAATTACAAATATTCTGTTAGATCAGAATGCCGAGGACAGCCTTTGTTCTGCGATATATTATAGTTTATTAATACGTTTTTGTTTCACAAATCTGTCGCAGGTTCAGCCTTTGATAAATACTGACCACTGCAGACTGTGAAACCCTCAAAAAGTAGTTTTAAAGATAGTTTGAGCTAATTGTCAATCCAGCTCTTGATAATCTGTCTAAATACTTGAGTTCAGAGAGATGGCCAGCTCTACTTTTATGGATGTGTAATACCATTTGCATCTTCAGCTTTACATCTAAAGCAGCATTTTACCATTAACTGCTCTACAGTGTTTCATTTATGAGTAATAATGTTATGAGTATGTACAGTTTCCCCAGCATGTAAAGATGACGCCTATGTATGCGTAAACACATGCAAAAAGCTCTTAACCACATAATAAAACCCCATTATCTTGTAACCAGAAAAAACATCAGTGTCACGAGGTTAAAAACCAAACTCTCTGAAGCCCTGTAGGAATCCACCACAGGGCAGAGCACTTTAGACTGGTGCTTTAATGTTAACCACAGCTACTAAAGCACTTTACCTACTTACCGCAGATGGGGGTGTGTTTGTGTATGCCTATAACTCAATATGTTCTTTAGTAGTTGTATGAATAACTGAGTATGTTTGTGTAATTGTGTCTTATAGTTTCAAGGCTGAATGTGGGCGTGTGTGTGTGGGTGTGGTCTAGTAACATATTGCACTTTAATGTGGTTAAAAGTGACATCTCTATCACTCACGGATAGAACATTTTTGAAAGACTATCAAAAAAATAAACTTGTAAAATTATATTAACTGTTTGAGTATTTGTTTTGGTGATGAGAGTTTCATAAAAAATGTGTTTTTGGTGATTTTATTATGTTCTTGTGGTATTTTTCTCATGATGGAGGACATCTATACATAAAAATAAAGCTCAAAATTGCATTTCTTTAGTCAAGTCATTGTGAATCACGAGTAGATGGAAAAATACTGTTTGCAAAAGATCGTATTTGTGATGTTGATGATACGATGGGCCACAAGCTCAATGCTCCACTCTATTCTGATGCATCCACTTAAAGACAAATATCTGTAAAAAAATGTAAGTAATTTTTACTGGAAAAAACAGTAAAATCATGACAGTTAACAACTGTAATGACTGGTAGGAAAAAAGATTGTATTGGCGAGTCTGCTGCCAGTAAATTACTTAAGTTTACAGGGAAAAGTTTTACAGTGCAGAGTTATTATGGTAAAATCTTGGCAATCTCAGCTGGCAGTTTTTTATTGTAAAAATTAAACTTCATCTTTGTTAATTTTGTAGACTGACATTGTAACTTTTCATGGGATAAATTTGATGTTCCTACAGTAAAATTATTATACAATGTTTAACAAAAAACTGTAATATATGACAATAGAAATTATTTTAATCGTAATATGATTTAAAAAACAGTATCACTTTTACAGTAAAATTCTGGCAACCTCAGCCGCCAGTTTTCTATTGTAAAAGTTAATGTATGTCTAAATTTGTTTTTTACAGTGTTGTACTGTATTTTTAAGGATAAACACAATGCTATTTACTGTAAAAATTAGGAATATTACCCAAAAATAACTTTAAATGGCAACTTCTTTTTTTGTTTAAAGCAACACCTTATTTCTGGTGACATTACTGCAACCACAGCTACCAGTTTTTTTGTGTAAAATTCACAATATTTTTTTAAAGTGTACATCCATGTATGTCTTTGTTTTCTTAGTTTGAGCTAGAATCTGGCTTAAAACTAAATGGCTAAATAGCTCTAATATTGCTTGCCAATGTTGTTGCACCGCTAATGTTAGCTTGAGGTTTATGGGCTACAAGCTAGCAGGAGAGAGTGTAAACAGATGGATGATGGGAAGGCGGAAGGCTTATTCCACACCAGCGGTCCTACGCACAACTCAGAGATAATTTCTGATGAACACCAGAAACTATCCTAAAAAAGGACAAGTTTTCTTGATTTTGGCCAAAAATATCATAATAATAGTTAAATGCTTTAAAAATTGCTCAAAGTTGATCGGAGTGGGAATTTAAAGCCAGTGTCAGTTACAATTAATGTGAATCCATGGGTAGAGTATTTGCAAGATTTCGTTCCCTAAGCAGAACAGTTTGGTAAGAGTGGCATCTTGCGCTGTAACAAAATGCTGAATCATCAGAAAACTAAACAGAGTTCGCCAGCAGCAACCTTATGTGACATGCAGCAAACGAGGGCAGCATTTGTTCATGACAACCAATGTGCAACTTAAAATCTCAGGGTTTTAAGGTGGAAAAACAGAAGCATTAAAATTAAAGCTATCAACACAACAACACTTTAGTTCAAACAGGAAACACGCAGACAGAGATGAAGAAACGAGGAGAAAAACAGAAGTGTTAAAGCGTTGAATTCAAAGAGAGGAGGTGCAACGAGGCGGCAGCAGTACATCTTGATCAACAGATGACTGATCATATCAGTGCTGGCCATCTTTCACCAGCCGCTGCTTGATGACACCACATGACCCCCCTTTCCATGTATACACACACACACGTGCACACACACATTCATTTTCCCCGACGTACCCTGAGGCAGGAGCATCAATAACGACTGGCCTGGCCAGGGGCCTCCACACACACACAAACACGCACACACCCATTCAAACAAATTCACACAAGCATGTGCACGAATCCTCTCCTTTCATACGCTCATGCATGTATTTGAACATGCACAGACACACACAAGATGGTAAGGCTGGTGGTGAGTAAGAGAGAAATACATCGGACACTCAGACAAATACAATGACGCTTTGTACCCCGAGGCCTAAGGTCTTACCCCCCACCATGCACCCCATGTCCCCGTCTGTCCTCCTGCAGCTCCACTGTATTTACCAAAAGACAAAAATAAAAAAATATATATATTTATCAAAATAAGTTATAGGAAAAATATATATATTTGCAAATGGAACAAGGAACAGTAAAATATTGTTAAACTAAAAAAAAAGTAAAAAGCAATAAATATATTGTTAGAAATGTGATTTAAATTTAAAAAATGTATTTTTACAATTTCATTTATTTAAAAAATAATTTAATCTTAAAATGGATGGTAGTAGTTGGATATGGATTAAGAATTTAAGTTAGACTGCAAAATCTGCAATAAAATGACTCCCTATAATAGAACAAAACTAATAGAATTGGTAAGCTAGTGGTGTTGTGTTCTCCGCCTCATGTCTTGGTAAGTCCTAAGTGTAATAGGAGTGTTCTTTAACACCTGAGTCCACCACATGCAAGTACCCACATGTTCACACAGGCTCCATCTCTGTTCATTTGTTCTCTCTTTCATCTTTTCGTTGCATCACAGTCTTTGAATCTCTTCAGCTTACTTCTCATTTTTCGGATCCATTCGACATTATTAAACAAACACACCTGCTGTCTGGTAACTCCAAACTACACAGGGATTCTGTTCACTCTTCAAGCAGAAGAGCAGCACTTGATCAGTTCTATGGAAGCAACCAATCTCTCCGACTCCCTTTGTTGGTTGAAATCCACTTCCCTTGCACTGTAGTTATTAACGCTAAAGCCAAAACGATAACCAAAAGGAACTTTATAAAAAGAAATGACGTTTAGAAGAATGGGTAAACTGGGTTTTAACAAAATGAAATAAATTAAAAAGGAAGAAACTGTAATAAGATCCTGCTCCAATCACCTTTTGATCTATTTCTAAAATGTTCACAGTGGTCATTTTTAGCCAAAAAAAAAAAAAGCCTGTCATTGTCTAGGACATAGTTCCTGCAGAGCGGCAGTAGTTCATTAGAAATTCACGTTCGAGTTGTGGGCGGGACTGTTGGCATGGAGTAAGCCCGCCCCCTTCCTATCAGTCATCGGTTTACATGCTATCCTGCTACACTGTAAAAAATGAAACATTAGATCCAGTAACGAAAGATCTGTAATTTGTTAAAGTTAAAAATATTATAGCTTTCATCAAATTATAGTTTTAAATTCAAAATTCTGATCTTAAGAAAACTAATATTTTTAAATATAACAAATTACATAACATTGGTTGATTAATCCGATGGTTCACTTTTTGAAGTGTAGCTTACTGCCCCTCACATTAACATTACTGGTTCAACAGAAATGGTGAGAAATACTGGATCTATGCAGTTTTGAGTAAGATACCAGTTCGGACGAGGAAAACAAAAACGTACACAAATCTAGTGGTTGCATAAAATGTAGCAAAGCAAAGATCTTGTGGCCTACCGTTGTAACTGCATACAAGCTTTTTCCAATTCACTGCAATTTGAATAAAGAAATAGTTGGGAATGCAATTTTAAGATTTCCTCATTTTGAAGAACATGTTAAAATCACCATTGGAGTGGGTCTTTATTTCTATGCAGAATTGTTTTATTTTGAATAACTACTGCATTGTATCGAGTCTATTAAACTTTATATTTACAAAAACATTCACAATAGAGCTGCTGGTTGTTTCTACACTGTTTCATGTGTGTATGTGTCATTCACCAGGCTCGACTGAACGACCCGTGATCGGGATACATTCACCGCGCGTGCAGCTGTCTCATGGTTTCAATTAGACTTTGTAGTTATTCCTGCTAATATTAAATACTGACATGTTGGTTTTAAGGTTTCATTAACACACAGGAACTCTCACACACACCTTGAGGTTTCTAGGTAAATTAAGTACAGACGCAGATTTTAAAAAACGATGTTCATTAGCTTCCACACACTCAGGATAATTATTACCTCCAATCCAAATGCCTGCAGTGTCCGCTCGGCACCTCTTAAAGTGTGTACTTTTGCTATTTAATTAATTAAAACAATTGGCAATGAACTTTAAATTAGTCCGGCATAAAATGAGCATTTCTGTGCATGCATGTGTTTGTGTGTGTGCGAAACAGAGAAACTGTGGTGTGTGCGTGCTAATAATTAGCAGGCAGTAAAGCAGCTGTGTTAATTGCATTTAGGATCCTGCCTGGGGAGAAAGATGGGAAGAAAAGAGCAAAAGAGCCAAATAAAAGGGGGAAGAGAGCAAGCGCACACGCAAATGAGGAGCGATCTCATCTCTTGTTCCTGAAATAGAGAATTCCCATGTATTTTAAGATCTAAAATGGAACGCGGAGCCCCAAGGAGCAGGACGACACACACATGCACGCCCCACCACAGGCTCCTTCATTCACTCACTCTCTCACACATGCACAGCCCCTGGGAGAATGGCGCTAACCTTAATTAGCCTAACACTGTGTTAAAATTGATTGAAATGCAGAACATCAATTATTAAGCCTAACTGTTTTTATAACCCCACACACACCCTGCCATGTAGCACATGTAGGTAGAGGAAAGGGGGATATTGAGAGGGCAAAGGGGTGTGAGAGATAATAAAAAAAGGAAAGGGCTTTTTATATCTCCGCTCGTGTGTTTCTGACAGTATTTATTCTGTATCTGATTGAAGAAAAGTGTCTTTGAATACCGAACAAGGACAGAGAAAATGCATCAAAGTTGCAAACCGCTCAACATAAAGTCGGCAGAAATATTGATTCAATTTGCAATATCTTTTGGCCCTTTGAATCTTAGGTTAACGGATGAGGGAAGCACAGAGAAAGGAGATTACAGCGCAGAGATTAAGGATTACAAAGAGATACCAACAATGTAGAAGTTAGAAATGGAAACAAATCACTTAGTGCCATGAGGGTACATTTAATTTCATTGTTAGGGGTGGGCACAAAAAAAAAACATGTAATCACTTTCTCTTCAATTAGTGTTTTATACTTCAAACTAATTACTAGAAAAGCCATCATAATGATTCACCTTTGTTCCTTACTGAAAGGGATGCATATTTCATAATAACTAAATTAAATAAAAAGCAATAAATTATTACCTGAGATTATGAGACACCTTCTGTCAGCTCTCACTGATCTCCACTGTTCTCTATACAACACAAATATGAAGCATTTTAATCAAAATGTCACAATTCTCTTAAGATATTTTAATACATCTTTTATCATTTTAGGAAACGCACAGAAAAAAAAAATCTCTAGATTTTTTATTTTTTCAGATATTACGTCAGTCTGGGAAAGCAGACAAACACAAGCGATGCGACGCTGCTTTACTGAACTGAGTAGATCTGTTTTTAGATGTCTCAGTGCAGCAAGTCTAATGCATTTAATTCATTAAACTTTACAGTTGATTAATTATGAGGTTATGTGAACAACATTGAGGATCATTAAACTCAATTATATATATTTTAAACTTACATACTTACACCTCATGTAGATAAAATTATGTTTCCCACTTTTATGTTCTGTTGTTGGACTCACACTTATTAATATTTTTTTAAATCAACTAATGGTAAATATTCCACCTCAAAATGTGGGTTTGAATGAGAACTACTGAAGCAAAAACACCAGGATTACATGTGACCCATCGTCTGCAGTAAAATATTCAGTCAAACATTTGACTTTGATTCTAGTGTATTCTAGGGAATGATAGTTTGGTATTAGCATAAGAAATACACAGTCAGATCTATTATAGATTTCCACATTGATCTAACGTCTGGTGCTTACCAGAGGCTGCATTGAACACTGCAGCATGACTGTTTATTATAGTTATGGACCTTTTTCACCGCAGACTTTTTGACATTTCATTGTGCGAGTATAATTAATGAGAAACATTTCATGCAGAGCATTTACGCTTTTCCATGACAGTAGGACAGTCCTGTGAAAACCCTCAAACCAGGGCTCTCCATCGCTGGTCTTTGAGGCCCACGGCCCTGCTGCTCTTCCAGCTTCCTGCTTTACTTGATGATTACCTGAATCAGGTGTGTTTAAACAATCAAAAGTAAATGATTCAGCTAATTAGCAGCAAGCAAGGCAGTGGAAGCTGGAGAATGAGCAAGGCTCAAGGCTTAGAGACCACAAAATAACTCCAGCAAATGTGTGAGACACTGATGTGTCATTATAGGAAAATGGATAAAGGAGAGATGAATGGATAAACAGAAGAAACGATGGCATAGAGAAGCATCCTCTCAGGCTTTGAGGTGTTTATGTGAGCATAGATACATGGAAACATCAAATTTAAGGCTGTCTAGAGTGAAGGGAAGACTATATGTCATAAACAAATCAAAGAAAATGTATTAAGCAAATTTGTTTTTTCTCTCCTCTGTATTGAAAATGGATTATAGTTTCATGAAGAGCCATATATTAGATGTCATACAAGTTTGACAGTTATTCATCCTAGTTCCAGCCTCATGCACTAACATTAAAAGGTAGCCTCAGTCTATGAAATGTGTCCTTAATCCTTAAAGTTCAATGAAAGTCGTGCTTTTGGTGTTTTAATTATGTTGCAACTTTTTTTATAATTGAGGACAAAATGAAGCTTTAAAATGGCATTTCTGAGTACGTCTTTATTCAAATTGTTTGAATCAGGCTCAAGACAGTGCATTGCTCCTATTGCTCACTATTTTTGTTGCACTGCTAATGTTAGCTCGGGGTGTGAGGGGCTGTAAGCTAGTGGGAGAGACTGCAAACAAATGCATGATGGGAAATGACGGAAAACAGTCCCACCCACAACTTAGAGGTGATTCTGTGATGAACTCCAGCCGCTCTGCAGAAACTATGTCCTATTATTTTGGATAAGCACTGGGAACACTTTTAAAATAGATCAAAATGAGTGATACTTTCTTAATACGGCAACATAGAAACATCTGTTTATAAAATTTCGGGACTGTGTCCATAAGAATGATCAGCTTAGACTCTGTTTTTCTATAAAAAGTTGCCTTTAACGGGTTTTCATCTACACTGGATCACCACCCTTTCTTTATCCCTGAACCACTATATTCTGGAGCAGGAACTACTATAGTGACCCACAATTCAGACCGGCGATGATTCACGTTACGTCAAAAGCGTACGTGTGAATCTACAGTTACCGTGCTCTTCTCTTCTTATGACCACGTCATGGTCCGTCCAACTGGATGACTGCCTGACCTTGAGTCCGTCTTTGTCCTAGCGCTGTCATGACCCACTAAGTAAATGGAAAACTCATTTAAGCCTAATTACACAGGCAAGGTTTCTGCTTCTCTCTTACTTTCTTTCATTGAAGAGCCACTTTCTTTTACCCCCTCTATTCACCTTTGCTCCCTCACTGTCCTGTCCTCTTTGCTCTCTTGTTTCCCTTCTCTTCGCGCTCCAGTTACTGGATCAAGGTAACCCCACACAGCCAGTCAGCCAAATCACATGCACACCCACACACATAAACAGGATATCTAACACTCTACTGTGACCAAGAGGCCCGTGTACAAAAGCTTTTAGATGGTGCATTGTTATATTCTTGAGGTCAGCCATAGTTTATGACCCAGTCTTAATTAGTTAACATAACTTATACATGATTACCTTTCTTCAGTTCCTGTTGCCTTCAAACACATGGACACAAAGCAGCTTTCTAGGACGTAAGGCCAAGGAGAGGGGTTTGTCTAAACCCATATCTCTAACCAATGACCCTTAAGGAACAAAGACGCCAAAGAATGGATTAAGTACACATGCATACATCAAGCAGGAGGCATGATGGATGCTACCAATGGGTCAGATAGAATGTAAGAAGCCTTAAGCTACATTCAAGAATGAGTTCTTGAAGCCGCATTAAGCCCACGATGTTAACGCTGAACTGTCGCTACCTGATGCTAGCGCATGTCCGCCACCTACATTTGGAAGAGGCTAGGCACAAAACGTTGAGGTAGTGCAAACTTCGCAAATTTTACTGTAGGTTTTTTCTTTCTCAGCTCTATTCCAATCAGCAAAAGACTTGGCGTCATAATTATTCATTTCTCCTCTATGTCATTGGCACTTCTGTGAATCAAAAGGGACGCCATCCACACGTCGCTACCAAATCTGAGTCCCTGATTGGTCAAAGTTTAACATTCAATAGCCAAATGTTATGTACATAGGTCCTTAAAACATTTGTGGAAACTTGCATAGCTGTGCGAAAACATTTTATCACTGAAACACAAAACATGCGTTCCCATAGATTTTTTACACGTGTTGTGAATGCAGCTTCAGAGAAACCTTACCCTTAGTCATCAGCTGGCAAGTACACATCAGATACAAAAATATCAATGATGGATGACAGTCTGAGGTTAGGGCTCAGTTAGTATGTCAAGACCTACATGTCTACAAGATGAGAAATAAAATTCAATGGAAGAATTTTTTTGATATTCACCAAGTGGATAATGCAATACTTGGACGTCATTGGTTGACAAATATCAACATTTTATGAGAATGCTGAATTCAAGACTAGAGAATGAGCAGTCTAACATGGGTAAGGATGTCTCTATATAAAAAGACAGTTACAGCACATCCCATAAATACTGAGTCCATAAAGCAAATGTGCGGTTATAAAGAAATGCAAACTTAAATCTGCTCTGCAACCACAACAGACATAAATGACGGCCACCATTCCAAGTCTATATTAGCCTACTCTTCCAGAAAGTTTAAGATCCAGGATATGGTATTAATTTGTTTGGGAAATGCTTACTGCTCTGTATGGTAATAGTGCTCCGGGGACCGCATGAAATCCAAGGCCAAACCATAAGAAGGGAGGATAAACGTGAACAGCAGCCTAATGATGCTCTGGTAATGGAGCGGGTCAGCCAAAAAGAGTACTCACTGTGGCAGTGAAAAAGAAGCAGGGCAGTGAGTGTTCACGCAGATAATGTAGATAACTGACTAATGAATAAAATAAGAGGAGCAGATTGTGTACATTTACATCATAATGGAATCATATTTGTTTGCATTGATTTTCACACATTTTGCTCTCAAACTTTTTGACTTTAAAGCTATTTTATTTGCCGAAATCAACAATTATCTGAGTCTAGAAGAGATTTTTAACTTTAATGTATATAACAAAGCTTTATTTAAAAAAAAAAAAGTTTGCTCCTCTATGTTTAAAAAAACTACAAAAACATTGAAAAAGCAGACTTATCTGGTGGCATAAATGCTACAAAATAAATGAAAGTTGTAGCTCAATACTGTCAACCAACAAGTTGAAGTAACTTACATTAGTGAAGTGTTGTCGCCCTCTGCTGTTTATGAAGGCAAATGACAGTCTGGGACTCGAAAGTGTTTTTTTTTTTTTTTTTTTTTTTTTTAACAACTTGCTCTAATAATTTACTTTTAAAAAAAGTTTGTGTCAATTCCTGATTCCCGTCTTGATAGTATCATCCAAGCTTTTTCTTTTGCAGATTTTTTTTCTTCATTTTGCTCATATAAGCTAAGATTTAAAAAAAAGAAAAAACAATGTAATTCTTTGCCAAATAAAAGGCTTAATATAGTATATATATATGAATAAAAGAAACATATAAAAATCCAAAACTGACTTGCACAAAACGATGTGAAAAAAATAAAAATGGGTAAATCTAAATAAAAAGTGTGGACTACATTCCAAGGATTTATCCTAAGGGGTATCAAAATGATTTGCATTAACACTCCTCAAGCTTGTTTTAAGCCAAAAATGTCCAATTTAACGCATTTTTTAAAAACTCTTTACGTTTCATTTCGAGTGAAAATTATACCAACAATGGCAGGTCAGTGTTATTCCTACGTCATTTTAAACCAAAGGGATTGCCGGACGGGGCAAAGTGCTTGTATTTGTTTGTATTTTGTGTCAATGGAAGTGAACAAATAAGTATTTCACTTCATAATATTTACACTTTTTGTTGGTTCCAAAACATGAAAAAAAAAAAATGAAAGTGGAAACAAATTTTGCTAAACTGGACTGGCTAATCTTTGCCAAGGAAGGAAAGATATTGTCTGTTTTTTAGAGGTTTTCCTTGAGTAGACTTCACCTGTTGACTCGTCAAGCTTTCTGAATGTATAAAGTTGGGGCAAAATGTGTATAATATTCTTAATGAACCGTTGAAGTAATCTTTTTGAACTACGGTCCACAAATTATGCTACAAAAACACTTGTAATCCTTGTGCTATCCTGGGCACCATTTTAGACAAAAGTAAAAACTTTTATTTTTATTACGGTAAATAATATCTGATAGTGTTAACTGGGTTGAAACAAGCAAAACAAGGTTGAAGATGGTTTAGCTTAAGGATTTTGATGGGGTTAAATTATAATTCATAAAATAATTGTATAATTGGACATCCAAGTATTTAAATATTAATACAGTCACAGTTTCACAACCCTGCTGGACTAAAACACAATGGATGAGTGTAAAGTTGATATTTTTTGCCGCTTCATGTGCTAAACACTAAGGAGAGCACATATAATACTTCAAGTTCAGAATTAAGGGATTTATTTAAAATATCTAAAAAAATGTTTTGCTAGTTTCACTCTTCTTTTCAGGGTATGGTAATGAATAAGTACTGTCTAATGATTGAGCATTAATATTTCTCATTAAAATATAAAATTCTTTTTTATATTAAAGCTGTTTAAATATACATTTTGACAACCAGTTTTATAAATGTTTTTTTTTGCTTTTGGTGCACCCATTTTATTTTCTTTGCTGTGAAAATAAAATTTATCTATTTGATTTTATTCATTTCTGCAATTTTCATGGAGATAGTACAGTTTCATACGGAAGTTCTCCATAAAAGCTGAAAAAAAACCCAAAATCTGAATCTCACTTTCAAAATTCACAGTTAGAGACAGTTTCCATTTGAACTAAAACAGCTTTATTAGTGTACACCTTAAAAATTCATAAATGTTGGATAGTTGGAAAGCCTATGAAGATCGTCTGTGTTTAAAGAACAGAGGAATTCTAAGAAATCGATGCCTAGTGAATATGTTCCGATGACAGCAAGCACAAATAACGTAGTAAAAAAAAAAAGTACAACTATAAAACCTCACTAATGACATGTAAGAACCTCACTCTCTCCATGAAGCCACTTTGTTACAGGTTTGCTAGAAAGAGGCTTACTTTGGAATACACAATTGTCATCACAATAAGGAAAGGAAAAGAAGAAAAAAAGTCAAAATACAAAATGAGCTGTTAGTAGGAATGCAGACTTTGAATGAGTCCTTCATGAAAGCTTCCACTTCCTTCTGAAACCGAGCAGAGCTGACTGGACTTATGGTACAATTGCAGGTGGCACTTATTCAAAAAAATAAACAAAAATAACCAAAAGCAGAGGTAAAGGCCTTTGCTGAATCCTGGCAATATGCACAAATTGTAAGTCTAGCAATCAGCAAAGACACTAAAT
>NC_050523.1:18027772-18037126 GCF_002922805.2 Oryzias melastigma | reverse complement strand
CGAAAGTACAAGACAGATGGTGAATATTGTACAGAGACACGTACAGCGCAGCACTTAACAGATTTTTAGGTTATGAGAAAGTTTGACTGACAAGAACCGTTTTTGTGAGCACTTCGTTATGAAGAACCACTTCACAACAGTTACCCTGCAGAACCAGCATTTTGTTTTTGTTTCGAGTAGAACTAGCAAGCCTCAAGCTTTAAATTCCAGTAATGGCAGGATGCTGACAGTGTGCACATTTAACAGAAAATGTAAAAACTTTCAGTCGTAACATTAGAAACTAAACCTTCAATGACCCATCATTTTGACTTTTTAGAACATATTTAATATGCAACTTCAATACAAATCTTCAAATCAAAAGAAATAGGTTATAATCAGAAAAAAGCTACACGTTTTCAGAACAGGCAGTAACTGTAAAAATATCCTTGATAAATTAAGTCAACAAAATGAGAATGATAGATGGGGTAACTTTGCAGTAATACCTCCTATCAGTGGTAGAAGATTCCATCCAACATACACCTCACATGCTATCGTTAAGCTGCAATCAGGGTCTTTCTATGGGAAAAAAAGGTCTAGGGAAAGCTTTAAAGATTTTAAATACATTTAGCATATACATATATATAAAAAAATACATAAAAATACAAAAATGTAGCTAAAAGATCGTGTAAAGAAAATAATAGATGTGTATAACTAGCTTTTTTGAACACTTAAAGCTTGAATAGTTTAAAATACCAATGTACAAGCTGGTTTTTAGATCAGAAATCTCATTCAAATCAAATATTTCACTCATCAACAAGCAGAGAAAAACAATTAATGAACAGAAAAAAATATTGTTAATGGAAAACAGAAAAAAATGAATTTTAAGGGGATTTTAAACCTTATTTTCTGCACAAATTGTATTTTTTACATTGAAAGGCAACATTTTTGAGGGTGCATCATTGGGGCAGTGCAAGAATAGTATAGAAGCTACTTTGTAAATTAAAGTCCCACATGGTAAGACTTCTCATATCAATAAATTGTCCATGACTTTAAATACAACTGCATTAGTTTAGGAAACTTGTGCGTTTTTTAACTCGTGAATATTTTTTTGTCTAATCTGTCACACAGAAGTAGTCATAATAGAATCTCTGAGTTTAGATTTAGGGCGTCTTCAGGTCCACCACAATGCTTTTCTTCTAAAGATAGAAGGGCCATAAGAGCATGCATTAAGGAGTGAATAAAAGTATCCAATCAGTCTTTATTGTACTTTTTTTCTACGAAATAGAAATTAGGTAGTTTCTGCAAAGAAAATAATTCAAATGTTTCTATTGAGCATACTGAGAATACTTGTGTGTTTTAGAGACAAAAAGGAGTGTATCAAATGTATTATGTTTCCCGTTTGGCAGTTAAAAACCATGCAGTGCAGCATCATCAGTTTATAATCACAAAGAAACAGTACTGAGTTGGAGACATCTTAAATAACGGGGGAATGGATGTTTAGTCGTTCATTTGGGGTTAAAAAGAAGAAGAAGAAAAAAAAAGGCATGCCCAGTGGGGGGAGTTTATTGCGGTTAAACATAAGTCTAAAGTGGCAGTAGTTGGTCAGGCTGATGTGAAGAGGTGTGCCGCTCTAATTTGGTCGTGATAAATCACAACAAACTCGTTTAAGACCGTTTCTTTTATAGGTTGCATGCCTGACCTCAAAAACCGATGCTATGTCACTAGGGTTTTTTTTTTAAGTAATTTTATTTTTCCTCTTCAACCAGAGCCCTGTTTCTGTCCGGTCCAATATGACATCAATTCTAGTTTAATATTGCAGTTGGATTTCTGTTATTAGGCTGAAATTAAGTGGAACATCAGCCTGATGCTAACCCAACAAAGCTAGGGGGGTTCAGGTCCAGTGACCACATCACTGTCACCAATACAGTCAGCTTGTGATGCCACTTTTATTCCCCAGGTCCATCGTTGTAACGTTTGTTATCGCTCTAAATGTGTTCACAAGAAGTTTGGAAAACATAATTTAAGACTGATTGGTGGTCACTTTTAGAATAAACTGCTCTGAAGTTGAGAAATATCTAACTTTGTCGTGGGAACCCTGTTTAGGACATACTAGAGCAGCGTACTGAAGGGGAACCCATCTGGGTCAGCACCTTATCCAACCACTGGAGGGGGCCGTTGAGATGCAACTCAATCCAACAAGGGGTGCTGGTTACTGTCTGACGCCTGAGGAGAAACAAACACAGTTAAAGTGTACTTATTTTTGTTTTAAATACATAACATAACATATACACATAACAACAAGTTAGCAAAAAAAAAAGGGTCAAACTCTGACGACAGATAATTAAAGCTTTAATAGAATGAATGTATAATAATCAAACAACAGAAAGCTGAGTGGTAAACAGAGGCTGACTGGTAACTACACTGGCAACACTGAAGCTTAACCGCAGCCAGTGACAAGAGTCAACAACACCCCACCCAACACGCCCTCATCTGGATCTGAGTACAGCACAGGAGAATACAAGGCAGAACCAGAGCAGATGTCTGTTGAAGGAATGGTTGGACGGCAGCAGAAACCAGTTCAGCTCTGTAACTTCTTAACTAAAAAGGATTCCAATAAGAGGTTATAGCACACGCTTAATGAAAGGCACACACAAACTAAAGCAATATAAAAATAAAAAAAAGACTACGGGAGCTGAGTTTATCACCATTTAATGTAATTTAGTCTGCAAGTCTCAGAATTTGGTTGTATGATTGCAGAATTTATCAGAGTTAAAAAATTGATAAATGTTGTCATGAATGAAAGAGTGAAAAGTTCTTTCCAGTGTCAAAATTGAAATGTAACCTGATTTTTTTTTTACCAGTCCTTAAGATTTACACAACTAAATATTTTAATGTTTAAGTAAACACACTAAGGACTTTAATTTTTTTTAAACACCAAGACAAAACACTATATTTTCAACCATAATGCCCACTTAAAATTGACAGTCCTCCTTCTAATCCAGCTCGCCTTATAATAAATTATGGTTGTGTTTACTGACTTTGAGTTTTTTTTTTTTTATATATTTTTGTGGTTGTCAAAAAGTTTTAGTACAAGTAAACTCCAAACTTTAACCCCCATCGATCCATTGCCTGCCTCTTGGCTACACTAAAATTATACAAAATTACAAAAATTATGTAATATTATCTTATTAATAGTTCAGATGCCCATCCAATATCCAAATTACATCAATCTGTGTAACATTCCCTTTAGTGTCAAAAAAAACTTTTATCTCTTATTAAAAGTTCATGACGGATAACTTTTCCCAGAATTCCAGACACATCCATCGATTTACAGAGTTTGCAATTCATTTTTCAAATCTCTGTGTAGCCAAAATCTCATATTACCATATTTTTTATGTAAAAACTACAGATGAAACATTTGACAAAACAGAAACTCAAACTTTGCTGTACTTTATATCTAAAAAAGTGTTTAAAAAGTATAAAGTATATTTCAGAATTCTTCCACACGACGTTCTGTACAGAGTAAAAGGATTGTGGTGTTTTTGTGTAATGAAACAAACGATACAAATCAAGACTAGAAAAGACATGAACGCACCTGTACTCGGCTCCCCAGCCCTTGACGAAGCTCATTCTGATTGTGCACATTCGGGTTAGCTGATACACCGCCTCAAAGCCCTGATTGACGGACTGGGCCAGCAGTGCTGCAAACTCCTGGTTGTTAAAAATCTTCAGGTTACAGCCTTAAGAGAAAGAAATAAAAAACAAGTGTGAGCCATATATCGTTTCTCTTTTAACAGATCAAATAGCCATAAAGTAAGATAAATTAAACAAATAGGTGACCCAACTTTAAATCCTTTCAAAATACAAGCATAAGAATCAACTAAACCCTTCTAATAAAAAACACAACTTTGATAAAAACCTATGAACTTAACATGGGAACCATCATTCTGCGTATAAACCTGACATTCTCTAAAACCTCCTGGACTGGAAAAAACAAAGGTGAGTCAAGACTTTGATGGAATGACGCAGAAGAAATCTGCTGCTGAACTGATGCCAGCGGATCTCAACGAGCTGCAGGAGTGTTGTCATTTTTCTTTTTCAAAGACCCGGCCTGATTTGGTACACATCGCTTCTGCACTGCACTGTCGACACTTTTTAGTCTTTTCCAGTATTTATTTATTTATTTTTTCGCCGTGACAAAACTGAGAAACTAAAAATACTGATGTGGCTTTTAAGAATCTGTTTGTTTCAAACCTTTTTTTTTTATTTGCACGAATGCACTTAAAATAAACTCAAAGCTAGCCCTCGACAGGGCATGAAATGTTCAAAGTTAACAGATGAGTCAGTGAGTGGGTGACAGTGAGAAATCCCGTCTCATTGTGAAGTCTTCTTTCATCCGCATAAGCTGACAAATAACAAGGACATGCTGTGACTTTCTGCAGTCAGATGTGCTGGATTTTATAGTCACTTCCTCTTCCCTTGCAGACAGGTTAGATGCTTATGCCTTAATATTCTTAAGGACAGTGTACTGCATTTTAACCTGCAGAGGTATCTCTTTTCCCAACAATATTTCATGCAGTAGTTATATCGTGTGCATGTGTTATATATAAATCTTTTAAGGCCTGATTTCCCCAACTGTTTTTTGTACTGGCTGTACGTAAAACCAAGGGCCTGCAAATAATCACTAAGAGTGATATTTGAAAAACACAGCCCAAACTTCTCCACTCCAACTTCAAGGAAAAGTTATTTTAGAAAGAAAATTTTCCTTTAAATTATTTAAATAAACTATAGATTTCTTTTTCCCAAATTCAGTAAAAAACACACAGAAGAAACCATCTTTCTTGTATGCCCACCTGGAGGTATTTTGCAGACTGTGGCGGGATGCCAGCCGTATCGTTGATTGCAGTTGGGACTCTGTACAAAAATGGCACTGTCACTGAGGCACTCTGCAAAAACCTCTCCTCCAATGTAGTACAACCGGACGCCGCGACCTGCACAATTGAATACAAAAGAGCACAAACAGTAAATTACTAACAGTTAAAAACACGCCTGCCTTAAAAAAAAATAATAAATAAACTTCACTGACAGCAGTTTGATTAATTTTAGCAACTTAATTTCTCTTGTTGTGTTAGACAAAACCAGACACACAAAGATCCACAAAAACACAGATGTCCCACTCTGACAGAAATACATAGAAAAAAAAAAAAGACAAAACCAAATACAGCCACAACCGTAACACATAATAATGTGTCTGTTTTAGAAAATTCTACTTTCTGAGAAACTTCTATGTTTAGATTGTCATTTCTAAATAAAAATGCTAAAGTCTTGATGTGCATGTGTACCTATGTGTCTCCTTGTCATTTCAACTGTTGCATTTCTATTGACGTTGCTCAGGAGTCCTAAACAGAAGCGCTCGGAGTTGGAGGGGTCAGTGAAGCCGTCGACGGTCAGGGATGGTTGGGAGGCGTGGAAATTCTCTCCGACCCGCTGGTTCAGTTCGTAGTACGCTATGGAGCACCAGAACGCAGGTTCACTGTAGGTGACTGGCTGGAGATCTGAAAAGACACCAAGGATCACGTTTTGAGTTCCCAGTACATCAAGTTTACCATAATAAATCCTCTAAAAAGAAGAAAACTGAATTTAATAACATTTTTCTGTTTTTTAGCTACATACAATCTGAAGCAAAACTTTAGATCGCGCAAAAAAGCAAAAAAACTAAAGCCAACAAGTACAGAGAGCTTACCCATGCCGGTGACAGGTGACAGGGTACTTGGTGACATTTCTGCTGGTGAACCTAGTAGGCAACAAACAAACTTTACTTAGCAATTCTCATGATGTTTTCAATCCATGTCATTTATTTTCCGTTGCTACAGTTCTACTACAGACGAAAGAATCTACCTGATTCCATACTTTGATTCATTTGCTGATCACTGGTCTCCCCATCTTCACTCATGTAGCCAGGTGGAGGAGTGTCTGCAATGCATAGACCAGGAAAAAAAATAATAATTTAGGTATAAAATTATTTTTTTCGTTTTTAACTCTGGTGTTTTCCTCAGAGGGATCCTCCCTATCAGTGATGAAGCCTCATCAGTGAACAGGGTCGTCGTGGGATCAGGGAGGGGAGTCTTCTGTGATCATGAGTTGGAGGAGGTCATTGGTGTGGACACGTCCCCAAAATATTATTTCCACATCTCAAAATTAAGCCAGATTTCTACTTTGCATCTTATTTTTAAGTAATTTTATGCTTCGTTTTGTTGTGTGGGTGGGGGTCAGAGAAGTTGTGAGTATTATGTGCATCTTGTATTTATTTTGTTCACAGCACAACTCTAAAGTGCTGTGACCCTAAAGTGTTGTGAACTTCAAATGTTGTGTTGTGACCCTTCATGGCCACCATAGAGAGGTGTGTGCTTAAAAAAAATTATGTATACAACTGAACATTTTGTGTACTCTACCTTCAGGCTTTAAACTGTAACAATACCAACAATAAACACAAATTTCATAATTTGGCCAACTTTACGAAAAGGGAACTTTCTATTCTCAATTTCACTGGTAGGTGGTTTGTTGGTAGGTGGTTTGTGGATGAGTATTTTATTTAATAAACATCTAAAAATCTCTCCCACCAAAAATAAGCCAAACAGACTCTCAGTCAATCAGATCATGTTAGTAAGTGATTCTGTTTATCAGGGAAACTGGACTCTAAAGGTGTTTGTTGAAGAGGTCTGGCTGCTATCAGAGCAGCTTCTTTAGAACCATGAGTTCTGACCAAAAAAAAAAAAACAAAAAAAAAACGTTTGCTTTGCATACTGACCAGGTATATAGTTGTTAGGAGGTTCAATGCCTGCAGGGAAGTTGGTATTTTCTGGAATGGAGTTGGTAAAATCATCTAGAGGTGGAAGCTCTGTCAGAATCTCTGTGTGGCGTGGCACCAACACTGGAGGGAGAACTACAGAGGAAAGGATCCGATTTAGCTCCACGCGGTTTGTTATGATAATCAAAACAGTAGAACAACAAGTCAGGTACACACACATGCATCATCCTGTCGAATTAACACTTATGAAAATCATGGCGTTATATCATTTTTCTCTCGGTTTAGCCTGGACATTGACGGGGCTGGAAACATTTTAGAATCCTTGTATCGGGACATTTGTTAGAGGGCATCTTAAGGACCACAGCCAATCACAATCAGCGACTGCCACTTCAAATAAAGAATTCTTAAGGGTCATTACCAGGCGTCTCCACTCTCTGGTAGTGATAAGGATTGACGCACACTTCGTCTTTTTTGAGGTTGAATGCATACTGGCATGTGTCGATGGCCCTCAGCTCGTGGTGGCTGTGAAGGTCGGGCCATCTCCATAAGCGGCAGTAGATGACATGAGGCAGGCCTTTACGATGAGAGACTTGCAGACGCCCGTCCAATGACCTGAGATGAAGTGGAGGCAGGACAGCACAAAGCTCAGTCAAGAAAAAAAAAAGAGATTCAAGAGCAAGCTGTGAAATGACTAAGACTCTTGAAAGTTTTGCAAGAGAATCATCCTGAATCAAGCCAAATTTTATTAAAATAAAAAACATGATTTAACAAAAATACATCTTTTATTATAAACCAGATCCTACATTGACTTAAATCTACATAAATTAGACTTATCTATGTAAATTCTTTGAAAAAAAAAAACATTGCTTTGCAACTTTTTAAAGACCCACTCCATTTAAATGTGTAAATTTGAACATTTTCTTATGAAAGACGACAAGAAGAAAATTAAGATTAAAACAGTGTTTCTGAGTATTATTTAATCAAATCATAAATCAGATGGGAAAAACGCAGTTGAAAAAGGTTTTAGCTGTGGCGTAGAAGCTATAACCAGCAGGTTGCTACCTGTTTTACTCCATTCTGATGCTGCATTTACATCGGGCTCAGAAACCCGCTTCCAATGAAAAGTCTAACTAAACGCACATATACTGGGGGAGTAAAGGTTTGGGCACCCCAGGTAAAATGTTATATTTTTTGTGCATAAAGAAGCCAAAGAAAGATGGGAAATTCATATATCCATCAGTTACCCTTTCAAAATAAAAGAAAACACACAAAAACAAAAGTTATGGCGGGTGTGAGGGGTGTTGTTAGTTAGCAGGACAGTGTGTAAACAGATGGATGATGGGAAGGTGAGGTAGGCTTACTCCACGCCACCTGCAACCCAGAGGCAAATTTTCTAATGAACTACTGCCGCTCTGCAGAAACTATGTCCTAGAAATTGAGAAGTTTTTTGATTTTGACTAAAAATGGCAGAGTCGTAATTAAAAGACCACTGGGAACGCTTTTAAAATAGATTGGAGTGGGACTTTAAATCCTTCAAAGCATTCTATCTTCCTTCAGTTGTAGCATTCTATTGTTTTAGATCAACCAATTAAAATAAACTACTGAGGACAGGCTTTACAAATGAAGCATTCCTGAATTTGCTAATCCAAATCACATGGCATTGCTGAATACAGTGAGCTCCTGCTCTACATTTCCTAATAGGCTTTATTAGACAATTTAATATTATAGTAACACAATTGTAAACCAATAGAGGAGTCAAACAAAAAGCCAGTTGCAGTTTGATACCATACAATCCAGAGACAATTCTGTTTTGTTCTGCTTCCTAAGTGACATTCTGTATACCTGGTTATGTATTTGTGTCAACAGGAGTGTATTCACCTGCTGTGGTCTTGGTATCCATACATGCCTGTGGAGTCCCACTGCTCTATCGAGTGGCCTGAGCCTAGACCCCAAAAATCTGAACAATTGCTAAAGACACAACACAGACACACAAGACAAGTGCAAAAAAGGATCAAAATAAAAGCAAACAGATGGTAAACATGAGGTGTTTCAACTCAGCAAAGATGAAATCACAAATGTGTGGAGATGGTCTCTTCGGGACAGGACGAGCACAAAACACTGCTTTAAAATAAAGATGGTAAAAATGTGATTAGTGAGGGACACAATTCATGAGGAGCTGAAATATGAACACACGTTTAGATGTCAGGTACTACAAAGATATATTATCCTTTGAATAAAGGATGTGAATTACAAAAAGTATTTGAAAAATAAATCTCATAGTAGCCAATTGTAACTGAGAGGATTTAGATTGAATCAACCTTTATGAATTCGATTTTAGGATGGATGACAAAATAAATACACAGCAATGATGTGTTGATGAGAAATTAAAAAGACGAAACAAAATGTTTGACAATAGAAAAAATGTGACCACAAAAAGTGGGTCACAACACCGCATAGTTCCTACTCGGGCTGACGTGCGTTTTCTCAGTACTTGTTGTTGAATTGGATCAAAGAAAGTGCTGCTTCCTGCTTTGCTACAGTGCGGACGCACACTGCTTTGCTCCCCC
>NC_050523.1:17998808-18027693 GCF_002922805.2 Oryzias melastigma | reverse complement strand
ATGTGCTATACAAATAAACTTGCCTTGCCTTGCCTTGCCTTGCCTTGCACTCGTCAGTGCAGGCTGTATCTTGACACTTATCAACATCCACAAAGTTCTGCTACAACTGCCAAGAAGAACAGAGTCACCAGAAGCAGATAGCATTCTGTCTTATCCTCCTTTTTCACCTAAAGGTTGAATTAAATCACAAGAAAAAGGGCTTTTCAAAAGTCTGTGCAAGTTGAAGATAATTTCAAGCTGAGGTCCACTTGAACCATGACAAAACTTCTGTTTTTTTTAAACCCTACAGGATTTGTATCAGATCAGGTTAAGCTGAACTGAACTCATCTCTACACATCTGCACTTTTGGTCTTTCCTGGAACATTTCCTGCCTCTGCTATCTACAAAGCTCTCCACCTGCTATCAGTGTGGTCCTCCAGATACCCTTTTGACATCTTTCACAAAACAAAGCAGGCGACTACAAGACAAGAACTGCAGTCCTTTATCTTACTCATCAGCTTCATTTCCATGCGTTCAAAGGCACATAGGAAGATATGCATCCAACAACTGGAATTTTATCCAACTCTAGCAGCTATTATTAGTCCATCTCGAACAAAAAAATGCAAATTTCAATAACAAGCACAAGGCATACAAATTATTTTTTATGTAATACTGATGTATCGGTAATGAGATCTAGGAAACCGGTGAGCTGGCTATACAAACTGCCTTATACCCTATGCAGAACAATCAAGGAAAATAAAACATTTAATCGTATGAGCAGTTACTTCCTGTCAAATCACAAAACTAAAAATCATAATCATACATTGTAAAGAAAAAATAACCCTTTATTTAAAGCATTCAATCTAAATTCCTAAGTAACAAAAATTTGAAAATCTTGAAATGTCACATTTCCCATGCTGCAGTGACATAATAGGCATTTACTGCATCGCGCTATTCTGAGCCTCCTTCAGTAAATAGCCTATCATGTTTACCCTGCAACTAGGTAAACAAACTAGGCTTATTGTTGTTTTTATATCCTCACTTAAACTGGTATATCATTTAGCTCCAGGAGAAAAACACAGGCACTGCAATAGTTCTGAAGTTTTAGAATAGGGCTTAAAAAAAACATCTAAAAAAAAAGAAAAAAAAAAAAATATATATATATATATATATATACACACACATATACACAAGCTAAATAGAGCAGTTCATTGGTGGAACAATGGTACAGTAGCATCATTTTTAAAAGTTGCTCCAGAGTATAATATTTTAGAATTTTGGGGTTGAGCTTTCTGCATGAAGCATCAAGTAAAACTCGGGTCAACTTTGGTTGGCATCATGTGTGGCCTATCCATTTCCTCCAGTCAGGTTTCATTTCTCTTGCTCTGCTAACCTTTGACACGAGACAGTGGGGAAGTGGACGGCTGTTGCACAACAGCCGTCTCTTCCTGTGAGTGTATGGGTGACCCTGAACCATATCTCCCTTTCATGCCCGTTTACACACCTCAGCATTCATCAGAAGTAGCTATGTTAGGGCATACTAATAACTTATAATTCAAAAATTGATAAAATTTCATTTTTTTGGTATGTTGCATACAAAAAAGAAAAGCTGCATTTGTTTACAGATTTCCAAAAGCTAAACCAAAATGACGAAAGCATTCCCTAAGATGCGTTATGTACTGAATGAAGCAATAATAAATTGAATTAATTACTTAACGACAACAGCAATTTTTTAATAGAATATATGTTTTGCTTAATTTCAGAGTCCTTTTCCATTAATAAATTTCAGTCAACTTTTAGCCACAAGAAAAATGCAACTTTTTTCCCCTAAATACATTATTTAAAAAAATATAAGGAAAAAAAAGCAGACAGGTTCTCAAACTAACAACAAGAATTTCAGGTCATGAGATTGTACATGAAACACACGGCATCAACATCTAGATCTGAATGCTGATTACTGGTGGTTGTCTTCTGTGACGCAATACCTAATAAGAACACGTCTTTTCCTCAGTTGTCATCAGAGCCAAACCCATGTCTAGATAAGAAAAATTCCACTTTCAACTGCAATTTGGCAAAAATGCAGTCATTAAATTTTGTCTAATAAACATGTGAGCATATTTAAAACAAGAAAAGGTTAAATATTTCTTGTCTGTCAATTAAAAAAGGTATAATATAGAATTACTATATGGATTAAAATACTTGAACTTTTTGTGTGTGTGTGTCTATGAATAGTAAAAATCTAAGATTTGGTGCCTTTGAAAGCTAGAACATGACAGACTGATCAATAAACAAATGCCAGGATTCTGAAATTTGTTTCTTTTTTTTTTCTTCTTGGAAAGCATCTTTCAGGTCATCTGTACTGTCTGTGTTGCACATTTTCCTCTTCAAATGAGCCCAAAGTTTTGGGGTATTAGGTTCAGGTCAGGAGAACCAGCCTTTGGCACTTTTGGCATCGCGGGCAGGTGCAAAGCCCAATGTAAGGTGGTGTTTGCAGTTCATATTAGAGCTCTCAATAAAAACCACTAGCTTCAAGCACAGCCAAACAGACTTACAAGAAAAGTGATGCTAGAGCTACCAAACTACAGAAGCAAAGAGGGATTTTATCCTTCTAAAAGGTGTAGAAAATTCAACTGACCCAATCCAGCAATCCAGACCTGATGCTTTCCTGTTTAAAAGATCTTGCAGTAGAAAAAAAAGGTGCTGTGTTCCCAAGTTTTGTTTTTGCTGAGCTGACGGATGCGCTGCAGCCTCGTCACATTATTTAGTGCTTAATAAACTGCATCAGCAGCACCTCTCTGCACTTAAATGGACAGCCACACATGTGAAATTAAGTTATGGTGAGTGCCCATGCTAGTTGTAGACTTAAAGGCCTAGTGGATTTAAAGACTGAACTTAAAACAAACAACAAAAAATAACTGAAGGTTTTTAACATGGAAACTAAATTCTAAATGGAATCGATAGTTGTAATAGTAAATTTACTTTCTGAAAAGTATATTTTTTGCAATACTGAATACTTTTATTTTAAATGCGTCACAGTACTTCATTTTTCTTCATAGATAACATGCTTTAAAGCAATTGGACGTACAGCTTTGGTTCAGTTCTTAAACTTCTCTTCTGTATTTTATTGTTTTTGCTTCTCCACCAGGGAATGTGGATTGCTTTTAAATTTCATTGTACAAGTGCAATGACAAATAAAGACTATTCTATTCTAATTCAGTGCTACTTTATAATCTGATGATATTAGGAATTTATGTGTTAACTAAAATGTAGTCGTGCACAGTTTGAAAGGTTCGGCTCACGCAACTCAACATGAAGCAAACACTGATATTGAAACTGAAACAACCATCATTTTGTTGGGTGGCGAGAAGTTTTATAGAGAACAAAAAGTTTTCATAATATTTTAGACTTTTATTTTGCTGATTTTAAGAACCAATTATGATCTGTAAAATGTATTTATGTCCCAATATAGCAAAATCTAATAAAAAAGGGATGTACCTGATTTCCATAATCTTACAAATGTTTTTTGCATGCCCATGTCTCCATGTGTCCTTCTCTCACCTTGGTATTGTTATACACTTTGTGTTGCTGTTCTGCGTGCTGATTGCCTTCTCCAGCTCATCCAGCTGACCTGTCTTCTTCAGCTTCTTCACCAGGCTTTTCACAGCTTTCTCACACCATTTCTCTTCCTGTCCTCCTCCATTCTGCTCCCCGACTCCTCCGATTCCTCCTCCTGCTCCTCCGCTGCTTGTTGGAGTTTTCTTCCATCCCAGGAGGCGTTTCACAACAGGGGGAGTGAAAGGAAGGATGGAGGACATGGTTTCTTGGCTATGTGTTAGCAGACAGGATTTCTTTTTTTTTTTACTTGTTGCTTAAAAAGTAGCCAAAAATCAAAAAGAGGGGGGAAGTGTAGAAAGAGTGATGCAAGCGATGACCCTGAGCAGTATGTGTGCTCTGTCACAATGAAAGTTATCCTAAATACTTCTTGAAATCTTAGAACTATAAAGGACAAAGAAGAGAATCCGACGATATCTGGAAAAAAAAAAGAGAAAAGATACGGTCAATATTTAAAAAATAAATGAGTGAAGCAGAAAAAAAACATGGTTTATTTAGAAAATTGAACATCATTCAAGCACACATATACTATGTTTCACTTTTATCAGAGTTCTGAGATGGCAAAACCAAGTCATTCAACAAAGAACAACATGTTTCAGCAATAGTAAACATTTAGTAAGTAAAAAAAAACAGCAATCTCATTTACAGTTAATACAATTTGAGACAAAAAAATATTCTAAGCAAATATCAACAATATGCAAGCACAGGTTGGCCTGTGATACGAATGACTATAGCTATATCATTTCATCTATTCTGTCATTTCATTGAATAAGCAAAATCAATAAAATACACTAACTTTTAGCTTTTCTGATGACTAATACAGACTAATGAAGTCATAAAACAATAATATCAATAGTTAGTAATATAATTATCATTGATATTGTTATTATTCAAAAGCCAGAAAGGGGCATTTCCCAATATAATTTTCTAATGCAACATTGATCCCATTAAATGTGAAAGTATACAGTAAAATCCACCAGAATATCTCGCCTTTCCTTTTAATTTATTCTCAGAGAATATCTGTCCTTTAAAATATATATTGTTGAAGTATGTAAGTAAAACAACTTTAGACAACTACAGATGTGTACAGATGTGATGGGGATATAATCCAAGCACTATGCAGTTTCTCTTATAGACTTTTGTTGGAGAACTTGTAAACATGCAAGAATCTTAGCTCTGAAGCAGTTCCCTTTAAAGATCCACTCATCTTTCAATGTATTGTAAAAGCGCTCCCAGTTGTCTTTTGATTATGCAGTTTCTAGCTAAAATATATTTTTTAAAATTGTGCCATTTTCTAGTTTCTGCAGGGCAGAAGTAGCTAGACGCTCCTCTGAGTTGGGGGTGAACCCCCCGCTTCCCATCACCCATCTGTTTAAACTCTCCCACTGGCTTACAGCCCTCACAACTCCAACCTAACTTTACTGATGCAACAAAAACGGCTAGCAATATTTAAGCTATCCAGCTGTACAGCTATGAACCAAATTCCATCTTAGATGAGGAAAACCATGATATACATGGATCTAGTCATCCACAACTAAATACACCAGAGTATTCTACTTTATTATGCACAGTGTATTTTCTACATCCCAAAAAGGATCTTTTTCAAATGTATTTTTTTCATCTACCCCTGATTCATAATGACAAGAATGCTAAAAAAAAAAAAACTCAGAAATGCAATTTTTAAGATCAGATATCTTTCTGGCTTATATTATTCTTAAATATTTACGTGCAGCCAGCACAAAATATGATGGAAATTTACGTTGGCCACACGTAATACGTGCAGCCAAGATGCACAGTGCACACACATATTTTAACTGCGTCCAAAGCTAACTTTTGTTGTTGGTTTTTCAAAGTTAAAGGTAAAGTCACATAAGCTGTCACACACCTAGATGTGTGAAATTTGCAGTAAACCCATCCCCTGAGGAAGCAGTAAGCTGCAGACACAGTTCCACTCAGGAACCATTTGGTGGTTTAACCCTAACCGTAACCCTAACCCTTCCTCTGGGTTCATGTAGCCAAGAAAAAGTTTAGCTTTAAAAAAGTTGTGTTTTAGGAAATAGTTACTTTCTTTCTTTATGTATGTTCTACATCAACAGTAAAAAGCTACAGAAACTTGTTAAAAACCTAATTTTAATCAAAGGGAGATCTTTAAAAAAAATGCCATCAGTTTTGAAACGTATATCCAAAAAGCAAGAGTGCTTTGGACCACAAAAGAAAAATGCTAACTAACATCCCATCATGCTTAATACTTCAAAACATTAACTGAAACTTGTAACATTAAATTAAAATTTAGCTTTACTAGATAAAAAAAAAAGAAAAGAAAAGATTATTCTGCGGTTTGTGCAACATTAGCATCCATTAATGCCCCAAATTACTGAGAAACTGCACAACATATAATAAAACCTGACTGGTTGAACATTTCTGTAATTCTGTTTCCATTGAAGAACGTATATCGGTCTTCCATGTGTTACTATAAAAGTCCAAGCTCCTTCTTGGAATTTGGTTCAGGAGCTTAACCTTTGGACTTCTTACCTACACTACAGTATAAATGGATTTCTGAATGACCATTCCTGACAATGGTTACCAGCAGCTTTTTTGTATATAAAAAAGCCTGTATTTTCTTCAAATGGTCTAAATATTTAAGTATGCAGTGCCTTAAGATGTTTATCTAAAGTAGGTGACCTCTGAGGGAGACAGCGATGGTTCTCTCTTGAGGTTAATACTTAAGTAGTGACAAGAAAGAGGCTGAATCACTCATTAAAATACAATCATTTCTTGTTTGAAGCACAAGGGATACAACGCTGTCGAGTGTTGGAGATTTCATGTTAAACTAACAGTGTCATCGTTGAGATGTGTAAAACAATGGGGAAAAATATCCCCAAAAAAAGGTACAAAAAGACGAAATAATATTTAAACTCAACAATTGTGAAAATAAGATTAAACATGTTGATATTCGCACCGTTTTTGTTTGTAAAGAAACTGTTTTGGGGGGCTTACTTTTTTCAGCGAGCATGCACATTCGCGTTTTGAAGAATAGGCTAACGCTAAAAGGAGGATTCAAAACAAACACCTCATTTTAGACCCAAAAGTCACGGAGGAAAAAAGCTAATGTTACCTCACAACATTTATAATTACGCTGCTTTTAAATTACCGAAAGCTCCGAACCTTTACCGCCATTAGCTAGCAAAAAAAACATCCACTAGAAAACAAAATCTGTTAGCAAGCTTGCTACTTAGTGCCACAGACAAATAAACAGTCTGTTGCTTGTCCTGTCGCTCAAAAATGAAAGAAATTCCAGCTTTACAAACGCACTTACCCGACGAAAAGATACTCTGGCGTTGAATGAAGACTTAGGTACCTGTCCAAAACATTTGTTTGCTCATTTTAAACGTCTGTATTTAGACTTTTAACAGTATTTTCCACCTTCGAGCCGCCGGGATGATGGCTCCTCATTCATAGCTCAACCAAACATGTATTGCTTTATACAAAACATAACCCTTGAGCGACTCTGCTAGGTCCCGCCTACTCTCTTTTTCTATTGGCTGAGCGTTCGTCCTATTGGTCTAAGGTGATGTCTATCACAGTTTGGGAGCTACGGAGGAATTTATGCGATGTTTATGTATCTGATTTGAACTCCTAAGATTTTAAATGAAAAAAATGTTCTTGTGGAATAAAAGAGAGGTATTTTTAAATACACGAAAAAAATAGGAAATAAACTCCCCGTTTTTTTAATATATGTGCAATACGCTATATGTGCAATACGCTTCCATAAAATATTATATACTTCTATACAAATCAAAACTTGTCCCCAAAAATAAATAAATATTTAAATAATTGGAAATTGATCTGTGCTTATTTTTTATGGACATATTTTTTTTCTTGCGCGTCGAGTTGTTCAAACGCGCATGCTCCGTGCGAGCAAGGCTGCCTCACCTGTGATGACAGGTTTTCTAAGCAGAAACGGAGGTGGACGGATGTTGACATGAATGATGAGCGACAAACCTGCCTCTGCATTAACTGCAAACACCTGGACTAAAAGAAAAGAAGAGAAAAGAAAGGAGTAAACACCACAAGATACTGTAGCTTTCATCCCATTCATTTCAGTCGGCATCCTTAGTCAAAAAGTAAATTGTAAGTATTTGTATTAAGCCTTCTATACTGCTAAAAGCTTAGTAAACATGAATGAGTGACTTTTTACATAAAGTATATAAATGTAGATTGTGAAAAGTTTAGATTATTAGCCAGTCAATTGTTGGATTGTTTGCAGTATTACAAAATATAAGAGATACAGAGATTTAAGGGTAAATCATCATAGATAATCTATTTTATTTTTTATTAAATGTTCCCTAGTATGTCTACAGGGGCTCTGATCCTACCAACAGCTATGCAGGTGTACATGGCAATAATATGAGTGTGTAGAAAAGACCTGTTAATAGCCCCCACTGGACTATCTCCAAGGAAACCGAAACACCAAGGGGTTGCCTGGTCTTTATGAAATGTACGCTTCTATCATTGCTCTTCTGTGTTCAGAGAAAAGAACGTCATTATTTTCTGGGAGGATTATGCAAAGAGATATTAATAGTTTGTTTGTTGTTGTTTTTTCAGATACATATCCGACTTATAACACTACTAGCAATGGGAAGATGCTGCAAATGTAACAGTAGACTTCTGTGCCTGTGTCTCCTGCCCTGTATGATGACTGGTCATCTTCTGATTTATATTATGGTGTCCATATTCATCACTATGTCTTACGCTCCTCCAAAGATTATAATTCACTATATTGCACCGGGCTTTTCTCCTAATTCCTCATCTTTGGCCTCCCATCCACTTAGCCCTTTCTGGAACCTTCGCTTGGAGGATGGTGCAATATGGAACCAGTTGCAGCACGTTTGGGATCGTCAGCACAATCCGATTCTGAGAAAAAACACAACGTGGAAGCCAAGCGCTCAGCTTTTAGCAGAGACTGAAGATGCATGTTCGGACTGTATGTCAGACGCATGTTCAGTCCCCCATAAACACGACTTAAACAGCTTACCAGAACAAATGAGGGCATTTATCCGGTCGATGCACTGCAGGGAGTACCCCACCCTCATCAATCAGCCTGATATGTGTAGGAGGGGTGCCGAAATCTACGGAGTGGACTCTCCAATGCTTCTCATGGCCATTAAATCCCAAGTTGGAAACTTTGAAAACAGACAGGCAATCCGTGAAACATGGGGACGCAGTGGCCTTGTTTTTGGGGATACACATAAGAAAGGGGAACTAGTTCAGACCGTCTTTTTGCTTGGAAGACAGGATTCAAGTACAGGTCCGCACCCTGACCTGAAGAACCTCCTGGAGCTTGAGAACCAGAAGTATGGCGATATTCTGCAGTGGGATTTCAGAGACACTTTCTATAATCTGACCCTAAAAGACTTGCTGCTTTGGCGATGGATCCAGCAGTACTGCCCCACGGCCACTTTTATTTTTAAAGGGGATGATGATGTTTTTGTTCGAACGGACGCCCTGCTGGACTACCTGCACAAAAAGAGGGAAGAGCACCGACTGTGGAGGACAAACGACACTGAGATGGATTTGTTCGTTGGAGATGTCATCTATAACGCAATGCCACACCGTGAGCCGTCTGCCAAATACTTCATACCAGAAAGTTTCTACAAAGGCGTGTACCCGCCCTACGCTGGTGGAGGAGGGGTGGTGTATTCCAGCTCAGTTGCATTACGTCTGAAAGAAGTGTCCAAAAGGGTGCGCCTCTTCCCAATTGATGATGTTTATCTTGGCATGTGCCTTCAGAGACTTGGGCTTTCGCCGAGCCATCACCCAGGCTTTCTAACATTTGATCTTCCTGTAACAGACAGGGGCAATCCCTGTGCCTACAGATCTCTCATGCTTGTTCACAGACGCACTCCCAACGAGATGTTGACACTATGGAAGCAGCTTCAAAATCTGGCTGGTCAGTGCTGAAGCTTATTTGCAAACCAAATAGGATTCAGTGAGTTTAGTACCAGATTAATGCAACCTCCAGACTAATTTGAAAAAATATTTATATATATCTGCTTATGGTAAGCAAACAATGCACTGATGAGGGCAACTACTCTCTGGAGGATTATTTTACTCTGAGGGAAGGAATCTACCTCAATGGTACATTTATTATGAAATAGAAAAAAGGGCAACAATATTTTATTAAATTTCTTTTCTGATTACTCAGAGCAGCCTGCACAATTTACACTTTTACATTTTAATGAAAACATAGTACTTAACTCTTTAATGTCGAAAAAGAAAACAGATTATTTTCATTTGAAAACAGTAGGGTGTAAAAAAATGGACAAATTGATACTTAAATGTAAAAACAAGTTACATTGTTTTTCATGTAGTAAACTACACTTTTTAATTTAAACAAGCAACAGATAAAACCTGCAAAATGTGCCCATACTATTCACTGTAAATATTTTATTCCACTTTGTTGTCAATTGCAATACTCACAAAATAAAAAGAAAAAAAAATAAATTATAAGGGCCACAGTCAAACAGTAAAGTGCAGAAACGTTTTTTTTTTTTTTAATTTACAAGAATGTAATTTTTTGTCGATTTATTTAGTTGGGAAGGTCTTTAAAGCCAAAACACTAAAACTACAGAAGCTTACAGCAGTTTTATGACTCTGTAGCATCTATGACTGATACAAAGAAAGCAGTTGGAAGTATAAATATGTAAGATACTGTACTAAGGAAATCATTATTTTCTCTATTTTAGAGTTTTCTCTTGGTTGAGGAAATGTGTTTTTTATCATATTTATTTTTTTAAAAATCAAAGTCTTAGTCACAGCTGTCTTTATGGGTGGATATGGACCTGTCTGCAGGTGGAGAATTCTCAAATCTGTATAGGACACACACAAAATATCAAGGTCGTAGAGTTTTAGGTAAACCATAGTACAAAATTGTTCTTGCACATTTTTTCTATGGGTATGCTGCAGGCAACAGTTCATAGCGAACACTTGATAAGTAAGGGTAAGTAAGAGTAAAGTAGGTGAGACACAGGCATGTCATAAACATTTTTCATTATTCCAATCCGACAAATCCTGCAGTCTGTACAAGGAGCTCACGTGTTCTGTTCTCGTTATTTGTGCGGACTTCTTTTGGTGCAGCTTGACTGTCTGAAATGAGGAAATTAGACAATCAGGGAGTAGTTTGTGTAGACATCAGGCACTTGCGTATCATCTGTGAACCCTGTGAGTTTGTTTGCTCGTAATCAGTGAAGAACGACTTGAGCGACTTGAGCGTGTCCAAATTCAGGTCTCAAGGACTGGTGTCCTACATGTTTTCTAACCAACCTACCATGAATGCTCTTTATTGGCTAAACACACCTGATTTAGGTAATCAACAATCTGCAAAGCCAGCAGGAGATCGGTCCTCGAGGACTGGATTTGGACACCCCTGGACTAGAGTGTGGCATAAAGGCACCATACTATAGCACCATATCCCAGCCAGCAAGGCCAGGTTGGCCCCATATGGTTTAAAAGTGGGCATCAATTGGTTTTGTCCATAGTTTTAGTGGTGGCCCAACCTGTGTTTGCCCACATTGGCTATGTTGCCCAGCGACCAGTAGTCTGGAGGGCGACCAAGCTAGCTCAGTCAGATCCTGGGCAGAGGAGCTTTCTGCCCACTTTTAAACCATATGCGGCACACTTGGCCGTGTTTACTGGGATAATGCATAGAACATCATAAGTGGATGGAACTTAAATAATCCTTACTAATATACTTCACTTTTCACACGCACGACAATGGTACATTCCATTTTTATCACGTCCGTGGCCCTATGAGCTTCAAGAGAACTGCAAGACACACCTCTCTACGACCTTCATGAGCATGGACAACCCCAATACTCTCAGCACCCATACAGGTCAACCTCATACAAGTACATTTGACCAAGGCTTAAGTAGATAAAAGTCTTAATACTTTCATTCTAGAGGCATTTTTTTAACTATAAATGTCCCCAAAAAATCCTCATTGAAAAGTTTATAACATACTGTAATACTAATAAGATCATTTAAAGGTAAGGATTTTTTTCTCCAGTTAAATTTAAGTGATGACAGCATTAAAATAAGTTGTTTTATTTTATCATCTGTATTGAAACTGATAGGACAGTTCTGTATTTTTCTCTTGTAAATATGAATTTGTTCACAGGTAAATACATTTTTTTCAACAATATAAAAAAAAAACATAAATTTAATTTGATTTTTGCTTTGGTAGAATAAACATTTTTTAGACACAGACCTTAATCACATCATGTGCATGTGTTTTGGGGTTACATTTCATGTTGTTTCTGCGTTTTTCTTCAAATTGAATTAGTTTTTTCAATTTTTGGGCAGGGCATAAACTTTAAGATCCTCTAGCAAATCTTTTTCTGTTGTTCCCAGACTAAACTCAAAAGCACAGTGATGCATCTTTTCAATGCAATGCCCTGTGATTCTAAAACAGCTTTCCAGACAGCTTAATGAAGAGAAAGTAGTAGCTTTAAAAACAGGCTTATGTCCCTCCTTTTCAGTTAGCTTTTAACCAGTGTTTAGTTGTTTATCCTGCTGTTTTTGAACCTTTTATGTATGTTCTTACATGCTCTAAATTAAATAATTGATTGTTTTATTTTTATGTTGTTTGTTTGACAATAAATAACGTATTCTTGTTTATTTGTTTATTTTTCTATTTAATGTATTTTATGTCTCATTGTGTATATTTGATCAGAGCTGTTTAAGGTCCCTGCTGTAAAAAACTTGGATACCTGTTTTGGAAGGATTACTGTATTTTATTTTTAGTTATTTTTATTATTATTATTATTATTTTTTTGTTTGGGTGGGAAAAGAAGTGTAAGAATTTTATGCTTTGATCTTATTTCCGATTTTCCCAAATCCTGTTAAGCACTTTGTGCTACACTTTGTTGTTCAAAAAGTTGCCTATAAATAAAGGTTTGAAATCTGGAGGGAATTCTCTCAGGCCGCCAAACTCACACCTCAAATCACAAGAAGAGCTCTCCAGTCTGTTATTGATCGTATATCAACAGAAGGCAGACAGCGGATGGAGAGTTAAAAGCTTTATGACCGATATATAAAGACTGGACCCTGAGACCTTTAGAAAGAAGGAAATAAAAGTTCAGAAAATGTGTTTCAATGTTTACTTTGAATCAAAAACATGGATTTTAATAAAGTCTTCTTTGTATGTTTATATTTCTCAAATCTGAGAGTTTCCTAAACCAAATGATGGAACAGAAAAAAACAATAACAGTTCATCCATGCAGCTCTTCCAAATAATATCATGTTTTTGGTCTGGATTTGTTTAAACAGAAGTTAATATATATTTGCACTGATAATAGAAAAAAAACTAAACTCGTTAGGAAAACAACAAAAAAGCGTTGTGTTAGTAAGTTAGTAATGGAAAAATGAATGCAATAGAAAAAGCTATATATATATGTGTGTTATTTATTATTACTAATGATTACATATTGACAATAAACTAAAGCTATGACTTAGTAAAGTTTTTGTTTAACTGGGCATTGGGATTTTTTATGTAAACAGATCATTGAAGCAAGTTCAGAGAATTTAAAACTTAAAAAAAAAAACACCAAAAGTCAAATATAACAAGACGTAAATAAGGAAAAAAGTGATATTTATATTTTGTTTTGTTTGTTTGTACAAGAAAATAATTAAATATATGAAGAAAAAAATGTAACTACATTTTTGTTTTATTCAAGATTAGATTAGATTAGATTTTATTGGACATAAATGTGAGCATGTTTCAATGACATATTTGTGATAATAGATTTCTTGGCAATTATGCATAATACAAAACAAACTACACTCTATTTTAATCAATACAATGTGCATATGCACATAAATGTATCTCAAGTGAAAACAAAACCATGGTTAAAAAAGAACTTAGGCTTTTGTCAATGTTGAGGATATGCCTACTAAGGTAAATGAGTGTATTTAAAAATATAAAACATATTGCCTTCTAAAATTATTCCCTGGTCATTTCTGAAGATGAACACATTTTTTTTTTACAAATGTAAAAGATAAAACAAGATCAACCATTGCTGATATTTAGAAAAGCTTAGAAACAGCACCATCTACGGGACATTTCTCGTACCAACAAGAAACTTCCAGATTCAACTGGAAACAGTTATAGATAAATAAATAGACCAATTTTCATTGAATAATCAGGATTTAAAACTATTTTTGAAGAAAAGTTTTCTCTTGTGTGTTTCTGTTGTTTTTATTTTATCATTACTTTTAAAAATAAAAAGGAATTTACAAAACTTGTGCAAAATAACCATAAACATTTTTGACGGAATAAATGCAATTTCCATGAATGTAAATAATGCAAAATCTCCAAAAGTCTCACATTAAATATTTTGTTTTGGCCTAAAAAACTAAAACAAAGCTTTTTTGTTGGTTTAGAAAAAAAAATATTGTTTCTTAGCAAGTAGATTGGAGGGGATGCTACTGAATCTTGTCAATTAGCACCATCTAGTGGAACTGTGTGGTATTTACCAGAATCTTCCTGAATTCTCCGCCTCTCCTCCTGTCAGAGTATAAATGTGGGACAGAGTCACTGCTGAGACAGAACGATACACAGAAGAGAAAAGACCATTCAGCCAACATTCATCTGACAACACAAAGACTCCAGACTTGAGACTCTGAAGATGCTGTGCTCTCGGGGACTTCACTCTGACCTCAGTCCATCCATGCTCTTCTTTTCACCTGTACGCAGTCTGTGGCCAGAGGTCAGACCTCTGTTCTCCCAGCAGGATCTGCTGCAGAGGAACCTGCAGGAGCTGCGCCGCAGTCTGGAGCTGATGGACACATTTCAGCACAACATCCTGGAGGAGACGGAGCCTTTCCAGAGCAGTGTGGCCCTGCAACCAGTGAGCTTCCAGCTGGACAAAGACGGAAAGCACTTTGGCCTGACCCTGGACACTCAAGGCTTTTCTCCAGAGGAGCTGTCTGTCAGGCAGGTGGGCAAGAAGCTGAGAGTCAGCGGGAAGACAGAGAAGAAACAGGAGGACGGGAAAGGCTCCTACTCTTACAGACTCCAGGAGTTCAGACAGGATTTGGATCTGCCTGAAGGCCTGAACCCTGAAGCCGTCACCTGCTGCCTGTCTCCAGACGGAAAGCTCCACATCCAGGCACCCAAAGAGGAGGCTGACAGAGAGCTGACCATCAAGAGGAGCTGGGAGGAGGAACCACAGCAGAGAGAGGGTTCACAGACACAAGACAGCACAGCAAAGACTCACAACACACCATAGAACCAACAGGAACACATGGACTCACACACACATTCATGGGAATATACCATCAGTTTTAGATGAACACAATTTTAACTACATTAGTCTTTGTTGATCATTAAAATGTCTGCATTTTTAATGTATTAGCTAGTTTGTATTGTTTGCTACAAACATGTTCACTGAAATGTCAGGGACAAATGTGAATGAACGTTCAAATGCAACAAGACATCATCATGTAAGAAAGTGACTTTTTGTCGTATTTGTGTTTTTTTTTAAATTAAAAGTTCAGAAAATAAATGTTTCAAATAAAAAATGGTTTCTTTCTATGGATTCTTTCTTTTACTTTCATTAATTGTATCCACTTGAAAAGGTCTGCAAATTTCCAATCAAATGGGATAAAACTATTACATACTAAAAATGTTGTTTTGTCCAAACATTCTCAAAAATTAAAACATTAAAAGTAAGATAAAAAAATACATTACTAAACTTGGGAAACAAATATTTATGTAAATTGTTATATTTTAGATGAAGATGATTCTCTGTGGCGACTCCTGAAGAGAAAAGTCGAAAAAGAAGAGAATAAAATATTATACTTTGTTAATTTAAAGTGTTAACTAATATGATTACTAATTTGAATATTAGATATTAAAGTTAATCAAATGAATAAGTTGGGATCTATTACATTTTTTAGATGAAGTACCAATTTATATTGCAGTTAAATATAATAAATGCATGAAAAAACATGTAGGATGTGGTTAAAAATATTCTCTTAAAAAAGTTCAGCAGTAATACAAGAAGTCTGCATAAAAACAAAAACGTTTTTAATGGAGCTACTGTAGTAGGGATTTTAAAATTACTATTGTTTGATAGGATTCTGGGGACCACAAGTATACTATATAACTAAATATACTAAAATAAAGAAGACTATAAGATATTACTAAAATGAATAAATCATCTCTAATTTCATTTCTGTCATTTTTAATGATAAACAGTCATTTTATTGTTTGTTTTTTGGTCAAACAAACAAAAAACTAAAATAAAACATGATCGACCACAGCTGTTTTTCTTCAATGTTGAAACAGCACCACCTGGTGGTTGTTTCTGGTACGAACCAGAAACTTCTAGAACAGGGGTCTGCAACCTGCGGCTCCTTAACCACTCCATTGTGGCTCTGTGGTTGAAGAAAAATACAATATTTTTTATTTGATAAAGTAACATATTTTCTGGATTAGGCTTATGAAGCAAATCAGTTCACAACCAGAATTTCTGCAGCAGAATTTAAGGTGCACTTTCAATTTTTTAAATACAATATCTAGGATTTTAAATATGAAAAACATGATATGGGTCACTTTATTGGCTCTGATTTATTTTTTCTTTAGATTTATGCATTTCTGGTTGAGATGCACCACAAACAGTGGTTTTGTGTGTGTTTATTTTTTATCACTACAGAAATTTCACTATCTGACATTCATTGCATTGAGATGATTTAATGTGGAACAGGATGTCTTTTATTTTGAAAGAAAGTCATGCAGACCTCTAAAGAATGAGAAACTATTTCATATTTTGAAAAAAAGAGATTTTCTGTTTCTGTTTTATTTATTCTTCAACAAATAAGACTTAATGGCTCCTACTGGGATATTGTTGGTAAGAAATCCTTCAGAAAGGATTTTTATCTGTTAAAGGTTGCAGACCTCTGTTCTAGAAGCTACTTGAACTGTTAAAAATAGTGACCAATTTGTCTTTGATTAATTCTTGTTATTGGAAAATATTTAATATTACTTTTTCATTGTTAAAATAAAATACTTTTTTCTCTTCAATTCTTTGCTTGAAAATAATTTTAAAGATAATTATTAAATATTTCTTTGTTCTTTTTTTTTTTACCAAACATATTCAACATTATGATAAATGACCTTCATCTGGTTTATATTTTTTCACAATAAAGGACATTTCAGAGAAAAGAGAAGTGACATGGCACATATGTCTGGTGTGTTGCATGACTTTATCAGTGGAGAGACATAATCACATTGTAAAGACTTTTAATTGTTGGAAAGATCTCAATGAAAGGATATATTTTTTTTAGTGGTGAAAATATATTGTAAACATTCATTTTATAAAATTGTTTTTTTATTATTTTAATTTCTGTCTTAAACCCTAATTAAGACACAAACTGTTTTGGTTTTGTTTCTTTCTTTTTGCACTTAAACAGATATAAAATAGGCCTACCCAAAGGTCAAATTTCTAAAAGCCTGAAAAAACTTTTTGTTTTTTATTCAAGAATTCTTCTTCAGTTTTCAAAACTTTGTCTTTTTTCATGTCTTCATTTTTGGTAAAGGTTCACAATCAAAGTCTTTCTTAGCAAGTAGAGTGGAGGGGATGCCACTGAATCTTGTCAGTTAGCACCATCTAGTGGAACTGTGTGGTATTTACCAGAATCTTCCTGAATTCTCCGCCTCTCCTCCTGTCAGAGTATAAATGTGGGACAGAGTCACTGCTGAGACAGAACGATACACTGAAGAGAAAAGACCATTCAGCCAACATTCATCTGACAACACAAAGACTCCAGACTTGAGACTCTGAAGATGCTGTGCTCTCGGGGACTTCACTCTGATCTCAGTCCATCCATGCTCTTCTTTTCACCTGTACGCAGTCTGTGGCCAGAGGTCAGACCTCTGTTCTCCCAGCAGGATCTGCTGCAGAGGAACCTGCAGGAGCTGCGCCGCAGTCTGGAGCTGATGGACACATTTCAGCACAACATCCTGGAGGAGACGGAGCCTTTCCAGAGCAGTGTGGCCCTGCAACCAGTGAGCTTCCAGCTGGACAAAGACGGAAAGCACTTTGGCCTGACCCTGGACACTCAAGGCTTTTCTCCAGAGGAGCTGTCTGTCAGGCAGGTGGGCAAGAAGCTGAGAGTCAGCGGGAAGACAGAGAAGAAACAGGAGGACGGGAAAGGCTCCTACTCTTACAGACTCCAGGAGTTCAGACAGGATTTGGATCTGCCTGAAGGCCTGAACCCTGAAGCCGTCACCTGCTGCCTGTCTCCAGACGGAAAGCTCCACATCCAGGCACCCAAAGAGGAGGCTGACAGAGAGCTGACCATCAAGAGGAGCTGGGAGGAGGAACCACAGCAGAGAGAGGGTTCACAGACACAAGACAGCACAGCAAAGACTCACAACACACCATAGAACCAACAGGAACACATGGACTCACACACACATTCATGGGAATATACCATCAGTTTTAGATGAACACAATTTTAACTACATTAGTCTTTGTTGATCATTAAAATGTCTGCATTTTTAATGTATTAGCTAGTTTGTATTGTTTGCTACAAACATGTTCACTGAAATGTCAGGGACAAATGTGAATGAACGTTCAAATACAACAAGACATCATCATGTAAGAAAGTGACTTTTTGTCATATTTGTGTTTTTTTTTAAATTAAAAGTTTAGAAAATAAATGTTTCAAATAAAAAATGGTTTCTTTCTATGGATTCTTTGTTTTACTTTCATTAATTGTATCCACTTGAAAAGGTCTGCAAATTTCCAATCAAATGGGATAAAACTATTACATACTAAAAATGTTGTTTTGTCCAAACATTCTCAAAAATTAAAACATTAAAAGTAAGATAAAAAAATACATTACTAAACTTGAGAAAAACAAATATTTATGTAAATTGTTATATTTTAGATGAAGATGATTCTCTGTGGCGACTCCTGAAGAGAAAAGTCGAAAAAGAAGAGAATAAAATATTATATTTTGTTAATTTAAAGTGTTAACTAATAATATTACTAATTTGAAAATTAGATATTAAAGTTAATCAAATGAATAAGTTGGGATCTATTACATTTTTTAGATGAAATACCAATTTATATTGCAGTTAAATATAATAAATGCATGAAAAAAACATGTAGGATGTGGTTAAAAATATTCTCTTAAAAAAGTTCAGCAGTAATACAAGAAGTCTGCATAAAAACAAAAACGTTTTTAATGGAGCTACTGTAGTAGGGATTTTAAAATTATTATTGTTTGATAGGATTCTGGGGACCACAAGTATACCTATATGACTAAATATACTAAAATAAAGAAGACTACAAGATATTACTAAAATGAATAAATCATCTCTAATTCCTTTTCTGTCATTTTTAATGATAAACAGTCTTTTTATTGTTTGTTTTTTGGCCAAACAAACAAAAAAATAAAATAAAACATGATCGACCACAGCTGTTTTTCTTCAATGTCTAAACAACACCACCTGGTGGTTGTTTCTGGTACGAACCAGAAACTTTTAGAACAGGGGTCTGCAACCTGCGGCTCGTTAACCACTCCATTGTGGCTCTGTGGTTGAAGAAAAATACAATATTTTTTATTTGATAAAGTAACATATTTTTTGGATTAGGCTTATGAAGCAAATCAGTTCACAACCAGAATTTCTGCATCAGAATTGAAGATGCACTTTCAATTTTTTAAATAAAATATCTAGGATTTTAAATATGAAAAACATGATATGGGTCATTTTAATGACTGATTTTTTTTTTCTTTGGTTGAGATCCACCACAAGCAGTAGTTCTGTGTGTGTTTATTTTTTATCACTACAGAAATTTCACTATCTGACATTCATTGCATTGAGATGATTTAATGTGGAACAGGATGTCTTTTATTTTGAAAGAAAGTCATGCAGACCTATAAAGAATTAGAAACTATTTCATATTTTGAAAAAAGGAGATTTTCTGTTTATGTTTCTGTTTTATTTATTCTTGAACAAACAAATGTATTTGTATTTAAGTAACAATACTATAAATACAAAAATACAAAAAATATTTCTAAAGGGTGAAATAAGACTTAATGGCTCCTACTGGGATGTTGTTGGTAAGAAATCCTTCAGAAAGGCTTTTTATCTGTTAAAGGTTGCAGACCTCTGTTCTAGAAGCTACTGGAACTGTTACAAATAGTGACCAATTTGTCTTTAATTAATTCTTGTTCTTGGAAAATATTTAATATTACTTTTTCATTGTTAAAAAAATGCTTTTTTCTTTTCAATTCTTTGGTAGAAATTAATTTTAAAGATAATAAGATATCAAGAGGAGCTGGGAGGAGGAACCACAGCAGAGAGAGGGTTCACAGACACAAGACAGCACAGCAAAGACTCACAACACACCATAGAACCAACAGGAACACATGGACTCACACACACATTCATGGGAATATACCATTAGTTTTAGATGAACACAATTTTAACTACATTAGTCTTTGTTGATCATTAAAATGTCTTTATTTTTTGTATTAGTTTGCATTGACTGTTTCTAACAAATATGTTCACATAAATGCAAGAGAAAAAAAGTGAATGAAAGTCACAGGCATTTCCATTTTGTTATATAAGTTTGTTTAATTAAAGTTGCACAAATAAATTATATATTTTCAAATGACTGATGTCTGTACAGCTTTTTTTGACTGCTTCTTAATTTTTTCTATTGACAAATGTCCACTTTAAAAAAGCTAGAAGTACAAACAAAATCTCAGCACTAACTATAAATACAAGTATCCTCACAATAAATAAAACGTTTTCCAAAACTCTGCTAAAGAACGATGTATCACAGCACTGCATTTCTTTTTTTGATGTATTTCTTAGTAGTTTTCATTAATTCAATAGTAGACATCCGAGTCAACTCAACATTAAAGGAGTTTTCCGCAAAGTTATTGTGATGAAGTTCCACTTAATCCCTTTATTACAGTTATAGACAATACATTTATAAAACAATTTTATTTGGTATGCAATTAAATTTTGTCCTTTAAAAAATACATTTTTTAGAATATAGAATAAAGTTTGCATAATATATATAATTATTTCTGAAGTTTAGAAGACAGCAGGAGAAATTTCACAACGGACATTTTGAAGGGCTGATCAGATCTTTAATTCCAAAATTGCTATATACTACTATATTACTATATGTAAAAAACGTATTAACATTGATGCTCATTATATTGGCAAATATTGACAACAATGTATTGCATTTTGAATTATTTGTAATTTAATTCAGTGTATTATTTTTTGTTCTTTTAAATCATCAACGTTTTTATCCTCAGATTGAAGGCAGTGGTAAATATTATGTTTTTACTTCAGGAAATTGAAAAAAATGTGAAAAAATAAATCAATAAGATAAGATATTTTTTAATTGGTCTAAATTAAAAAAATAAAGCTTGTTGGAATTAAGTTAATAGTATTTAAAAAGCACTTAGTTTTGCTTTTTTTCTATATAGGGATATCATGTTGCTGTAATAACTAAATACGTCCACTAGATGGCAGCGTTGCTTTCCACAAGAGATCAAAGTTCCCTTCTCAACATTTCAATCTTTTAACATTTTTCCACCAGCTGTCTGTTGAATTTGGAAGATAACAATTATATTCAACAATGTCACATTTTCTTTATTGCTTTTTTATTTTTGATAAGCTTTTTGTTTAGGTTTCACTGTTTTAAATTATAACTTCACACAGTACATGAACTAACACGTCTAATGACACCCGCTCAGCTATGAAAAATGACATTTACTTGATTTTTTGTGGACATTTTTTCAGACTTTTATCCGCTATAGTTTTGTACTGCTTCGTGGAATTGTTGGTGTTTAAAAATAAAGAGTAACTTTAAATAAGAAATGTACTTGCTTTGCTTATAATATGTTCATTTGCGATAGAATTCAGAGTCTTGAGGAAGACTGTGCTGAAAAGAAAAAAAAAACCTGCCTCAGTTTCAACATTTTCTATCTCTGAAGAACATACGCAGGGATGATGAAACCTGGCAAACACAGCGCTTTGCTGCTCGGGGATATTGTGTCAAGGCTGATGTCAATATTTTTGACACATAAAGAGAATATATGAGTTTCGTGAGGGGGGGAAAGATACTTCTTTTTTTGTCAGGCGTTCACCTTTGGATGAACTCCTCAAACTGGAGGCAGGATAAGTGAGGAGGAGGAGGAAAAGAATGAAAGGTAACAGAAATAGAGGAAGGATGAGGAGGAGGAGGATGAGGAGGAGAGAGGCAAAGCTCAGCTCCAAGTAAATCATCTCCATTGTTCTCTTAATGCTGCTTGTGTGCAGAAACAAACACAAGCACCCTTGCAAGTGCAGGAACTGCATCAAACGCGTGTGCACGGGAAGAATCCCGGGCACTTCCTCGGTCTTGTCTTAGTTTGTCCCTGGTGGAGATGTTTTTAATGCCCCATAATCCCCCTCTTTCCTTTGAAGACATAAAAGCAGATATCCTTCAATCCATGTAAGCGCTTCTGACTGCCACCATCATCACAAACACGCGCGCTCACAAGCAGAGCCGCCAGCTCATCAACATGCAGTTATTCCTCTTTGGCGGCGGGTTGCAGGTTGATAATTGGCTGCGGTGCACGCGCGCGCGAGTGCGTTTTAAGTGGGAGAGTGTGTGTATGCAGTCTCTGCTGCATAGCTGGGGTTGCTTGAAAATTCTCGTCACGTCTCAAAGCCTCGATTAAGACGTTGCTCCAGTTTCCAACAGACAGACGTGTGGGGAGGAGGGGGGGAAGAGAGGGTGCAGCAGGGGGTGGAAAGATGAGAGAATGAAGGAGGAGAGAGCAAGGCAGGGAGGAAGAAAGGTGATGAGGCAGGACCAAAAAATAAATGTTGGTGAAGGGTTGAGAAGAGAAGGGAAACACTGCAGTGGAGGGGCTGGCGGTGAGAACCGGGGGGGCTGCCAGATTTTATAGGGCAAAAAGAAGAGAGGTGACCTATCAAACCAGAATTTTCACAAATCCCAAACTCCCCCAAATACTATTCAACTGCATTTTATTTTAGCAGGCCTTTTTATTATTTAAAATGACAAAAACTTGCAACTAAAAGAACTCTAAACACCGATTTTTTTAAAGAAAATCCAATCAATACGAATATTTCACGTCTATTTGTGACTCCACTGTATACTGATGATGAAAATATGGATGGTTTATTTAAAAAAAATACATTTAAAGACTTTTTTTTGCTAAAATTGTTCAACCGCAATGCATTGTGGTCTATATTCGCTAACGTGATGAACATTGATGCACACTAGTTTTTGTAGTCTTCTAGGAAATTTCTAGTGCATTCGATTTTGGAACGGTAAAGAGAAAGCACTAGAAAATGGCGAACGCACTAAATAGTGCACTGTATAGTGAGTGGGGAAGGAGTTTTGACATAGTCCAACTGTCCTCGTTCAGGGATCTGCAACCAAAGGCACCGGTACGGTGGACCTGAAGCAACCGACAACTTCATCAATGCAATATAAAAAATTACAATGACAATTGAAAATTCCAAAAACTAAAATAAAAACATCATTATGTTTTAGAAACAATAAGGAACAATTTTCCCTAGGTGTGATAACATTTTGAGGTACTTTTCGTTCATGTGGCGGGGGTGAAATTTTCGCTCAAAGGCCCAGAAAGATAGAATATTAATGCAAAAACAATATGGTCCTTGCAGTCAGTAGACTGCTGCTGCGCCCCATTACAAGAAACTGGAACCAGATTCCTGCCAAATAAAGTTTAGATGAAATGATGGTCAGATGTCATCCTCCATACCTACATTTTCCATTTTTTCTTTAGTTTTTTAGCATTTCATTTTGATCTCTGGCAAATGCTTTTCTTTTTAAAAATGTTTTCTTTCATTTTTACGGAAACCGGAAAGGCAGGTATTATGGGAGATTGCTGATTGGATGATGACATTAATCCATCATTTCAATCAAACTTAATTTGACATGAAGCAATTCTGGAAGTTATCATCTATTCAGAGACGTACCATAGTGCTTACCTTTTCCAGTTTCTTGTCATATTTTGTTTTTTAAATTTTCATATGGATTTCAGGAAATTGACCTACTTTCTTTTCCAAAATGTTAACGTTAACTGGTGAAACATTTCAGTAAATCAAAGGTAAACACTGGAATTCTGGTGTTAAAATGTTAAAGGTTGCATAACAGCAACAACCACATTCTCCTTAAACGTTTCTGCAACACAAAACAAACACATTTTCCTTTATTGTACAAAGTTCACAAAGTTTAAACTTTGATTAATTAACAACAAATTTTGAATTATTGCATTTTGAGTTAATAATTATCTGAAAATTACCTCAAGTTCCTCAACATTTTTTAATAAACTAAAAAAATATATAAATGTATGTAAAGGACGTTGCATCCTCACTGCATTTGTCATGTATTACTTTATTTTTCTGTGGACACATCAGCTTCCTGACAGTATCAGCAATTAGTCAAATTTAAATAAGAGTTTTACTGTGATTCAGAATTAAACTTTCACAGATGCTGCACAACATGTGGAGAAAAAGGATGTTGCAATTTAAAGAGGAAACACATTTGAACATGATTATACTGATTGGATTTTCCAATCAATAAATTCCTGTAAGTAATTCAAGGATAAAAAAAGTCTTCGGGGGGTGATAAAAGTTATGAAACCTAGGAAGTAATGGAATAAAAAAAAGATATAAAATCTTTGCACCAACAAACAAGACAGTTACTGAAGGGATCGGGGTCGTCAGGGGAAGGTAAAGACTCTGAACTTTTGCTTATGCCTTAATGAAACCATCAGAGACTGATGATATCTGGGTCAGACGTGTGTGTCACACACATTGACTCACACACACACACACTTGCACAGTAGACCCTCTGTTATGTAATCACGCCAGAGGAAGAAACAGAGAGAATGGACGATCAGACATTCTCACAGCTGTCTGTCTGTCAGACACAGCAGCTTGTGTGTGTGTTGCTCTTTCCATGCCCAGCTTCCAAACAGCCTTTTCCACCAGCTGCAACTCCACATATTGTTTAACTGTGTGTGTAATCGCAGCAAAATGTGCTCCCGCGGGCTTACATTGAAGCCGTTTGGGTGTCAGATTTGTCAACACGCAGGCAGCCTCTAAACTTTTCGGGCATGCAGTAAAGATCAAAATGAGGATTGACCTTCCAGCTGCGTGTGGTCTGACAGCAACACACTTCTTCCGTCAGAATGAAAAATGAGCTTTTTGGGTTTTCCATCTTTCCCTATTTTCTTTCTTGGCTTAAAAATATTAAGCATTTCGCACAAATATATTATTTTGAAACCAAACATGCAACAACGTTTTACAAAATAGATCCATGTAGAAATATTATCAGCTTAGGGGTCGTTGAAGATGATAAACTGATACCCATCAATGCATTTTATATTAACTTTAAAGATAAACGAAGCAGATTATATATATAAATATATAGATAAAGGAAAAATCTTCAAATATTTGTGTAAGAAGTTTTTTTTCTATTCTATTTAGACAAAAGAAAATCTTTTCCAAAATAACTTCATATTTCAAATAAGTCACGGACAAAAAAACACTTATTTATTCATCTTCTTTTGAAAGAACTAGAAGTGAGAGGATATATACAGATTTGATTTGGAATATAATCATATAAAAGCAATCTATTTGCTGTGGCAGCTATACATAGAAATGGTACAGAAGCACCTATATTTTCTTAAGGTTCTGGGCTTTTTCCATCAGCTCACTGGGTACGATTATCTGTCCTGGCTGCACTTTTGACCTTAGAAAGATTTTTTTCTAAACTCTTCTAGTGACCTTGATAGAATGAGTGTGCTAATGTGCTAATTGGCTGCACTTACAGTCAAATTAGATAGTTAATATTTCTTTGTTGTTGTTGTTTTACTTTAAATATCTTAAGCGCATAAGTAGTCATTTTACTGGCTGTAATGGTTGATGAAAATGTGATAGAAGGCATAAAGAGGCTATATTTTTGTTGCGGCAACACATGCAACAAAAACATCACACAAAAAATAAATAAATAAATAAAAAATAAAGAGACAATGAGAGAGGAAATGGTGGTCTAGGATCCAGAATGCAGGAGACTGGGCTTCTTTCAGGGATGAAAAAATAAATTTAAGTTTCCCTTTAACTTCCGTCAATGAACGATCAAACTTATGTCACAAGGTGAATTAAGCAAGACTAAAGAGTCAGAGATAAGTTTATCTGTCAGTCAGACTTTATTGACTGTGTTAACAGTAATTCTAGTTTTTGTTTGTAACATGCTAGACATTATAAGTGTTTATTACCGACTGTTTATTATTACTATTCATGCACTTTAATATTCAATAACTGCACATTAAGTGTAAATATCCTTCTCCATTTTCTATTTTTTTATTGAACCTTAACCTTTTTTATGTCAGCTGGAGTGAACTACAAAGTAAGAATTTCATTGTACAGGGTAACCCGTTTGCTTATTGTGCATATGACAATAAACCCTTTGAATCTTGACCCATATTAGCCACATTTCCGTATGTTCACAATACCTGTAAGTCCTAAACATGTTTGCACCTCGTCAAAAACAGAGTGATGCCGCTAAAACAAATTTAACTGTGACTATGCTAACTCCCAACCGAGTTGGTAACAAGTTAAAAAAAAAAGAACACCGCTACACGATAGCTGCCCTTCGTTAGCATGTTTGCAACACCTGTAACTCCCATTCTTGTTTGCAACACAAAAAAACAGACCAATACAGCTAAAATAAACAATGATGTAATTATACTAACTCCCAACCAAGTTAGTAACAAGCTAATGAAAAAAAAAAAATTGACACTGCTACATATTAGCTGCATGAATGCATAAAACCCAATACGTAACAAGTCTAAAGCTCTAAAACAACTGTTACTGGCTATGCTAACTCCCAAACTTCAGCTTTCACGTTGAGCTATTCAATTCACATTAAATTTAGCCTTTTTCAGGAAATGAACTTATTTTTCCCTAAAAATGTTGGAATATGTTTGGGTTTGAATGTAAGCATAAAATTCCTTCTGATATCTGCAGAATGTACTTAAAAAGCGTTGTTGTCTCCCTGCACAGAGATTAAAGTAACCTCATAATACTCAGTTTGTACTCATTTTTAAAACCCGATCTCTCACCAGGTCTGGAAGACATCACTGATGCTGATCTCTCATCACATGTTCCATAGATTTTGATTTTTTGTGGATGAAATCCTCCTGTCAACTATTCATATTCCAGGCAGACAGTCCTCATCAATTATGCAGCGTCAGACGGAGGCTGTAAACACCGCCTGACTCTCAGTGAGGTCGTAACAAACAAAGAGATCAAGTGAGGTCAGCAGCATCACTTCTAATTTCCACCACAGTAAAACAGGTAATCTCTGTAGAATTACCTGAAAGAAAATCCGGTGATTCCTATTTGACTTGCCTCACAAAATTCCTACATTGTGTTTTCTGTTCAAACGTCTCAGAATTGAGCTAAATAAAGAGTTATCTTTGAGAATACACAAAAAAATGTAGTTGCACTTCTGTAGATGAGTGTTTCCCACAAAGAAGGGATTTCACGGTGCGATCATGTTTGTTTAATGGAGGATAATTAAATCAGCAACATAAACCAGTTTGCTCTCATCTGCTATTGATTCACTCAAACATTCTCCCTCACACAGCAATGCCAAAGCTCTGAGGGCTCGACTCTCCAAGAAGAAATGTCTGAAACTCCCACATCAGCCATCAACAAACTTTTAGTTGCAGTGGATTTTTTTCAATTGCAGCCCAGAATCGAGCATCTCTCAACATCTGTATGAAATTCCTCAGGGATCATTTGTTTGAAGATTAACAAATTAATCAATTCTAAAAAACAAAAAAGGGAAAAAAGCAAACCAAAAGGCAATCCTCCGTCATTCTTTCATCTGCATGTTCAAAGCAACAACAAAGGTTGCTGAAAAAGAAACACAGTGAGAATGTGGAGGGAATACGCTGTTCTGAACATAAATGCTTTTCTAAATATTTCTCCTTTTTTTTAGCACTTTGAATAAGATAACATGTCACAACATCATCATTTATAGGTTTGGTTTACAGCTGAGTTGGTAAACATGCATATAAGCTGCTGTAGATCTCTGGGAAGGAGACTCTCTTACTTCACAACGTTCTTGTCTATTAGGCTGTAGATCTCCGTCCCCTTTCAGCTGGAGTGTGCGGAGGTTTGTGGAGAAAGGCTATCCTGTACACTTCACGTAGCTTATATTCTGTTATACACACTAGGTAAGTTTGATTCCCTTCTTGTAGAGGAGTCAGTGAAATTTTTGGATTTTACTTTAGGATAGTCATAGCTAGGGAATGTTTTTTTTTTTTAAATCTATTTAATTACTTTGGCCCAACCTCCTCATTTATACAAAAAAATCCTAATAGTTAATTTATTGTATTTTTATTTTATGGAACAATTCAGCCCTAGACCTGGAGTTTTGTGGACGTGACATAATTGGGGGGCTTGTCCGGGATTAGAAACTGGGACCTGAGAACGTATAAACAAACGGATGATAGGAAATGGAGGAAAGCTCACTCTGCGCCAACAGTCCAGCTTGCATCTGTGAGAAACATTTCTGATGAACTGCTGCCGCTCTGCAGGAAATATGACCAAGAAACCGACGCAGTTTTTTTTTTTTTTTTTTAGCATAATCATAATTAAAAGACCGCTGGGAACCTTTTTGGAACAGATCAAAAGATGATCAGAGTGGGACTTTAAAAATAAGTAATAAATAAAAAACAACAACATAACTTATCAGGAATGACTGAACAGCCACTTATTCTGTATTTAAAAAAAAAACTCTTAATCAATTCTACTCAAGAAAATGTATAAAAGAAAAAAAATCTTACTAACTTTAGTTAGTAAAATACCTTTTGATAGCTATTTTTATTTTATTTTTTTAATGTTTTTGTCCTTTTATGCCATTAGTAACTTAGTAATTACAAATCAATGTCAATAAAATTTCAGATGATCTTTTTTCCCTCCTAGAATTAGAATTCTAAAAGGTCAGGGTTCTGGGTTACCATGTAAGTTATGAATAACCACAGCGCCCAAGAACCAAACTGTATTTTCTTATAACATGATAAATGTTAATGTAAATGTTACGTCCCCAATAGAAAATTGGCCCGGTGTCTAGGGGATATCTATCAGAGGGGACAATAACATTAAAGAGTGGACGTAACATATGGGGGCTCGTCCAGGATC
>NC_050523.1:17989619-17998694 GCF_002922805.2 Oryzias melastigma | reverse complement strand
ATTTTATTACAACCCTGAATTTCAGTATTCTTTAAACCGAATTCTTCACAATTTTGTTGTATCACAGTCTTTGTTTTGTGCAAAAATGACAATAAAGGTATTTCAATTTCTGTGAAGAGACACAAAATGTTCCATCCATCCATCCTGCTGTCACCTGTCACATGGTTGCTGGAGCCTATCCCAGCTACTCTTAGAGGAAGGCGGGGAATAACCATGAACAGGTCACCAGTCTGACACAAAATGTTGAATATTCTAATTTTAAATGTACAGACTGAATGGTTCCCTATCCTATTCTAGATAGATTTTTTTACCTCAAAAACTAAAAATTCTTCCACCTGTAAATCAAATTTCAGAGACTTTGATTTTTACTTGTAAAAATTTGATCATTTTTTATATATATTTATTCCTTATGAACTCAATCAAGGAAAAAACTAAAACTGCAAGGAATTTTCTTAATCAAGAATAGATCAGTAATTAGTTTCCATACAATATTCCCAAAGTTCCTTGTTGGATTTGAACACCATAAATGACAGCACTGCTTTTTGCTCCATGTGCTCCTTTGTTCTCCAAATGCTCGGGTCTTTGTTCCCTGTGATAAATCGGGTTAGTCCGTATCTGTGTGACAGTGATTAGCTTTGATGGGTGATTGTGACCCGATAGTTGTGACAAGAACACAACATTAACATTGAAGGGGGGACAATAGAAGTGCCACAGTGGCCTCTGCATTATTCAGACAGGATGGCTGATGGAGGGAAAAAAATGGGAGTAGGAACAAGAGGAGACAGGTAGGAAGTGAGAGGAGGAACTGAAGACGGAATGGGAGTAAGGTTACGCATTGAGCAATGTAAGAACAAAAATAAATGGTGAATGGGGCAGTACAGGTGGACGTGTACAACAGAGTATATTTACATTTCTTGTTGTTACTGTACTTGATCCAGGCAATCTGCGCTGGGCTGCATCCGCCTGCATGATCTCAAACATACCTATTGTGAAATGTTAAAGCTTCTAACGTGACTAACATGTACGCCACAGCTACAAGCTTTTTCAAACATAATTTTTTCGTCTACTCCTGATTCACAGCAATTTCAATTTCAATTTTAATATTTATTTTCTTCATGTCCTCCATCATGAGAAAAATGCTACAAGACCATGTTAAAAACACCGCATATTTCATTATATTCTGTATTGTTTTATTCACCCTTAATTAAATGTTTGCCTAAAACTCTCAATCTTACCAATTATTTATAATAGCTTTTTTTTAGACAATTTTGTGATGCACACAACATTCCCCAGAGATAAGCCCCCAGTCGACCAAAGTCCTCACTGTCCACCCCTGAAAAGACCATGGGGACGCTTCGATAAGCCTTTGTTAGGCAGAGTGCTGATGTAATCACGGCTGTCATTTAACAAGAAATAATACAAACAGCCCCCCAGAGGGCTGGATTATTGATCTAAAAGCTGTTTCTGCTCACTCTATCTCTGATGTGGCAAAAAAATAAAAAAAAAAAACACTTAAAAAGGCTCATATTAAAGACCTGAAATGCTGCTTTCCCTGGTTAAACACGCAGACAAGCAAAACCATTGCAAACGAGTCAACAATTTCTTGAACACTTGGAATAGATTTTCATCCAGCCATTTGTTGTGTTATATCTTTGCAGAATTGAGTTAAAAGATGTAAATGAAATCAGGAAGTTTGGCAAGGCATTTCCTCTGTTTGGTCCTATCATGATCTATTTTAAGTTGTCCCTCTTGTTAGAATTTGTTCCATCTTGCCTTTGGTGTCAGTGAGTTAATAAAATATGCATAGTTTGGACTTTTCACCTTTCAGATTTTTATTCCTTGTATAAATCAAAGGAAAATGGAGCCTTTTATGGTTGGAGCTCATCCATGTTTGATGTGGAGCCAGGAGGAAGACCTAGATGATAGAAGCTATCAGAGACGTACAGTTCTGAGTGTGTGTTTTTGTGTGTGTGCACAATTGTCTGTCCTCATTTGGATTTTGTTTCATTCGTGGGCATTGGGAAACTTGAATGAATTACAGCATGCACTCTCAGATGGTCTAACATGAAGCTAAGCGGGTTCACATAAACATGCTGATTCATGCAAAGATGAGTGTGCGTTCCAGAATGTAAAATGAAAGGTGACAGGCCGGATTCAAATTCTTTCCTTCTCTCTACCCTTACATTAATCACAGAGAGTTATTGGAAAATAGTGTCTCAGAATTTGGATGTCACTTCCGCTCAATGACATCATCAACAGTCGCAGGTCAGCTAGCGTTAGCGCAGAGGTTCCACTGCTCAAATATGCACAACCACAGGTTAAAGTTGTAAGTTTTGAAACGTTTTCTCATTTTGAATTCATCAGAAAAGTCAAGCTACTAGCTTTTAGTAGGGCATAATACAAAAATGCTAAAGAACAATACAAGTAGTGTATTTTATTTCAGTGGTCCCCAACCTTTTCAGGCCAAAGACAGGTTTAAAATCAGACAATATTTTCACCGACCACCTGGTACAAGACTGAAATTTTATTTTATTATTATTATTTTTTTTTTACCTCCAGTTTATTTTAACTTTTGAAGGTAACATGTAATTTTATTTATTTCCACACTTAATTTTGTGTAGGAACCATTAAAATGTGAAAGGGGATTGGATGCCCACTTCAGCCTCATCCACCATTTTAGATGAGGCGGGTAAAAAAAATAAAAAAACATTTATCAATACTGGTATTTTTTAAACATAATCATAAATGTGAATCCAGGTTTGAGAAACTTTATTAGCTACATCCTCGTAACATTAGCCAGCTGGTTGTTGAATATTATGCATTTTTACTGTGTATACAATCATCGCAATAAATCCACATTTCAAATAAATACTCCTGGTTTTTGTCTGTTAAATGCAGATTCGTTTTTTCCTTGAAGTCAAAACCTCTTCTTTTGGTTCCTCACTGACTTTCCAAATATGTTTGCTTTTGTTAGCCTTGGACACAGCGGCTTTAAGAAATGAGTGGATATATTGGAGATATTAAAAATGTAACTGACCAACGACATGTGTCAGATGTGGTGAGGAGAATCCACTTCTCTGCCAGAATAAAGCTTCCTTCCTCTCAAGGCCATTAAACCTTGTTTCCACTTAGCGCTACGGTACAGTACGGTCCGGTTTAGAATGGACCAGGTAATTCAGGTGAGCGTTTCCACTCACGGCGCATGCGGGGTGAATAATAACAACAATAATCCAGCAGCTCATTTTCTTCCACTTGTTTTTTGCTTTGTATTACAAAGTATTTAATGTTGTTTGAGAGAAAATTTCGGACGACAAGAGGAATACAACCGCTGTCTTTTGTTGTAATGACCAATTTCAACATTAGCTCTGCGCTAACCGGACCGTTCTGTTTTTCTATGGACCTAAAACCAGCAGGGGTCCAAAAAACTGTAGTTCAGTCTATGTTAATGGGCCCATTTTATAATGGAAATGCTCAAAATACCAGACTAGACAGTTCTGGAAACAACATTAATGAGCAGTACAGGGCCCTCACAAAAACATAATGTGATTAAAATAGATTATTTGGTGATTTATCCCCAACTGTGGATGATGATTATAACTGAAGAAACTCATACTTTGTATTTTGTCATGGCTGTTGGCAGCTGGGTCTCTATGTGGGAGAAAATCAATAACTATCTTCAAAACATGACTTAATAATGACGAATCACACTCTTTAGGGAGCAGTGGAGTGATGAAGGTCAGTCTCAGGAACTTGCTCTGATATATGCTCATAAACTGTACCGTAAACAAACAGCATTGTTAGAACCTTTTAAATAAAGCACAAATGTCCGTATTCATCCCTAACATCCCAGTTAAAACTTATATAAGAATCACAGAGTTAACTCAGCAACAATCTGTCTTTCGATTATCCAAATGTTCTAATGGCCTAAGCCGTTAGAATGAGGTCTTCTCCCCCTACCAAACTAAATAGGCTACCCCTCTAATTGTGAAAAATCTTTGGCCTAATTTAAAAGAACACACGTTAGACTTGATGAAAAAAAGAGGACCAGTTCACTTGTCTGCCTCATGAAAACATGGAAAAAATAGAAGCTCAAAAGTGGACAAGAAAAATCCTGCATTTTTTAAAGTCCCCTTATGATAATTTTTTTTTAAACGTTCCCAGTGGAGTTTTAATTAGGACTGTGAAGTTTTTAACAAAAAATTCATCATTTATTCATCAATGCATCATTAGTCTGAGAATTTTCAAGCATCCGCTTTTCTGATCCAAGCGGATTTGAATTAAGAAATACTCAGAAATGTAATTTTAATCGTAAATTCTTTCATAGAGGTTGTCACCTGAGAAAAATATACAAGAATACGTTAAAAACACACAAAAGAACCAATTTTCTTTAGAGTGGTTATTTAATAATATGCAGATATAATAGAGATTTGCAAGTGAGGAGATTTTGTCAGTGTGCTAAAACGTTTTTAAAATGTAAAAATAATTAGGTGGACCTGTAGTTTTTTCAAAAATAAAAATGGTTTGTACAAATAAAAAAAAAAAAAAAAAAACGGAAGAAGTTAAATTTATTCACCTGCAAAAGGGTCTTCATGATGCAAAATGGTGTTTTACACACAAACACATCCATGAACATCTACCAATTTGTTGACTTCAACATTCAAGTTATAAAGTCATTTGTTCTGTTTTAGCTGACAAACAAATTGACACATTTTTTTAAAGGCCAGCAGCACAATCAGCCCTTGGCCACGACCATCTAATTAGAGTGCTGAGAATTGTTCGCTGAGTGTACTGTGCTTCAAACAGCATGCAACTACTGGCACTACGTTTGCAAAAATGTAATATGCAGTACATGTACTATTGCAAAATTTGCAGCATGCGGAAAAACACTGGTGAGGTCGGTGGACTTGGTTGAAGAACGTTTAGAGGCCTCACACATACACAATGATCAACAGCACAGCGCGGTGGAGGTGAAGCTCTTTGGACATTTGTAAAAAAGTAGAGACGGTTTACATCAAACTGACACGTTTGCAGTGATTTACAGGGCAACTGACTCAGGGAGAAAAGCTGAGACAAACTGAAATGCGAGACACACACCCATGCATCCGTGCTTTTCATTGATATGCAATATCCGAGTGATGCATTGCAGTCATTACCATGTCTATGCTGAGCAGGGGAATATTAAGACAGATGGGTTTGTATTGCTGTTCTCACAGCCATAAACTCTAGCTTATACATATCTGATGAAAACCAGGCTCTTTTAGGCAGTAAAAAAATGTGTGAATGTGTGAAAAAATGTGGGAAGGCTCCTTAATTTGTTGATTTTTATTAATGTGTAAAGAGTGCCGCATTACTTAGACGCCTTCGATTCACCATCTCCTCCGAGAACAGAATCACATTCAAATGTTTTACCAGAAACATTCAGTATCTGCTGATTAGATTTCCATTTGACTGAATCCCGGATAACTACTCTGAATGAACACGAAAGAGGCATAAATCTGATCATGTTCTGCCAAATGAAATGCAATTTAAGTCATCACAGCTGAAACGAAAGTCATTAGTTTATTATATTTGCTCTCAAATCAGACCTCCATTCAAAAAGATTATCTGGTTCAACTTTAAATAGTGCATTATTGAACACAAACAGTGTATGTGATGGAAATTTTATGGTTGGAGTTTTAAAAAGGATTCACATGCACTATAAAAAGGGAGACATTGGATACAGTAATGTCTAAAGTTCTGTCATTTGTTAAATTTAAAATGATTAGTCTTCACCAAATCAAAATTTTGAGTTTCCATTTAATAAAAACTAATATTTTTAATTGTAAAACATTACAGTTTTTAACTGATCCGATATTTCACTTTTTACAGTATAGTTAGTTGCTTTTATGTTTGAATGCATACCAAGCCCTTTTCTTTGCCTTTTTTAATCACATTTTTGCTTTACTTGAGGGACTTTTTATACACAATTGAGAAAGTTTTTCTTTTTAAAATCTACTCTGATCATCTTTTAATCTATTTTAAAAAGCCTTCCCAGAGTTTATTTTTAATTATGATTATTTCGTTTTTAGCCAAAATCAATAAATCCATTTCAATTTTAGGATTTAGTTTTAGCAGAGCTCATTAGTTATAGTGAGTTAAAGTAGTTCATTAAAAGTTCACTTCTCCACTGGCAAGGAGCAACCACGCCCCCCTTCCCCTCCTACTGAGAGCTTTTTGGTTATGCATTTTCTCCTGCTCGCTTACAGCCCCTCACATCCTCAACCTAGCATTACCGCTGTATCAAAAACTGCGAGCAGTATTGGAGCCATCCAGCTGCAGCATTTTGACACCAACTTGGACGAGGAAAACGAAGGATCTAGTCATCTACAAGTGGATGCATCAGAGTGGAGCGGATCGTTTTATAATCTTTTTATACTACGTTTTCTTTTTAATCTACCCCAGAGTCACAACAATTTAAATAAAGAAATACTCAGGAATGCAATTTTAAGCTTAATTTTCTTTACATACATCCTTGTAATCAGAAAAAGGCCACAAGAACAAGTTAAAAACACAATTGTTAACTTGATGTTTCTTAGTGTTAACTTTCTGTATTGTATTGCACAAGTTGTTAAGTGTTCATAATGATCATCTGCGTACCAAAAAAAAGTGTTGATTACTTTTTACTACATATATATTTACAATTATGGTAAATGTTAGATCATAGTAAAGCGGTGAGACTGTGTTAGCTTTTCTATCCATGAACTAACATCACCTATGATAAGGAGTAGAGAGAACATGGTAGTGTTACAAATCATGTCTGCTGCATGTACATACAGTTATTACTCCAGCTCCATGCATCTACAAACCCATCCATGCAAGAGAGGCCTGGTTATGGAAATGTACAGCAAGCATGCTGTAAAGGATAATTTCCTTCCAGCTCACATTGAGGAATGTCAAAATAATTATCAGACGAGACGGCTCAGTGGGCAGGATCACATTGTGGAAAGGTAAAGGGGGAAACAACTCCCAAATGCACCACTATGTGTGCTATGCAAAGCTTGCAAATCTTTTTTTTTTACTATTATTTTTAAATATATGATCTGTTTAAACTGCAAAGACTCCGTATGGAAATATTTAGACCTAAAAGTTAATTTACTTTGTTAGTAGCTTAAAAAAAGATCTGTTTCTGAAGGTTTCTCAATGCAAGTTCTGCGTATGCATTTAATGCAAAGGTTCATTTTTAGACATGGGCCACTTTTTTGATTGCAGCACTTGAAGTATAAATCATGGATTCAAAACATTTTCCCAAGGGTGAAATTTGGTTTGTTTGTAATCTCAATAAGTTCTGAAATGATGCAAAGTTTAAGCAACAGTTTAATTATGGTAGCAGATTCTTTCATTTGCACTATTTTTAATATGAGCTCAATGGGGGATTATGGGTATTCAAGCAACACAGACAGGTTTAAATACAAAATACAGTTTAAAGACTTTAAAAGTTTAAAATATGTGCAAATATACAACATAGGCTGCTTTTCAGGGGCAAAAAAATGCAAAAATAAAAAAATTTAAAGTGATACTTTTTAAATATACTTTCTCTAAATATTTTTTCCTTTTCAAAAAATATACAAAGAATCAGAAAAAAAAATGCAGTTTGGTCCCCCAAAGTGAACAGAAAGTTTTTACACAGAAAGCTGTGCAGGGGAAATTTGGGATGTGTTAAAGGTTAAATTGAATTGGGAGTCTAACATCAGCACAATTTAAATTAAGTTCTGAAGCTGAAAAGAGCATCCTAGTTTTTTAACCCTAATAAACTGGAGATGACGCAGGCAACACCTAAATAAGACACACTCTAAACCTTTGACCGTTTTTTTTTTTTTTTTTTCAACATGAATCAGTTGATTCTGACGCAGAGAAAAGCAGCTTTCCAAAGCCGCTTTTTTCCAAACAGAATCAACAGATTTACGTTGATTAAATAGATACTTTCAGGTGTCACATCAGTGCAAAGCTGCTTTTCTCCGCTTCAGAATCCACTTGAATTACGCTAATTGGGTAAACGGTTGAGGAGTTACGGTAGTCAAAAGAATGTAAACACTGGAGTTGTTAAAGGGTTTAAAAAAATCTTTAGGTTATTCTTAAAGCCGTCCAAATTAGTTCCTGACTTTTCAACAGCAGAGAAAAGCTAATGACCCAACAACTGCACACACACTCAAAAAAAAAAAGGTCTCTAATCCTTCATATGTTTCGAGACAGTTCCCTTGTAGCAGCATCATGCTGCAACACAAGCCATAACATGTTGATGCATGTTGGCTGAAGCACCGGTGCAGAGCAGTCACAAACCCATGTTCAATCCCTGACTGAGCTCCAATCAGTTCACGTCAAAGTGACAGACCCTCCTGTTGAGGTTTCAGAGAGTATAGTGTGTAAAGTACAGTTAAACTCATAAATGTATAACCTCCCTGTGTCTAGGGTGTAATGGTAATCCCATATCTCCTTGAACGACCTTCCTCGCACACACGCATGGATGCACCTACACCTGATGGAACACATGTATGGTACCAACATTACACAAAGGGACTTCACATTTGGAACATTGCTGCTTATGTGATTGACTGCCTGGAATAAAGGACCTTGAAAAAACATCTGGCCAAATGACAAATGTCTCCCTCCCGGCTGCCTTTGTGCGAAGGAGAGGGAGAGTGTGTGTTTGTGTGTGGAGTTATCATTTGTGTTGCACAAAGACCTGCCAGGCTGCCACCATTAGTTCTGTGTGTGTGTGTCTACACGTGTGAAAAATGCATGTCTTTGCCAGCCACTTGACATCTCACAGTCCTCTTATGGCAGAATGGATATGGCTATTTACCAGCTGCTTATTGGTGCAGGTCAGACCTGCTGTAACTCTTTAATGGGTGTGCAGAGGAGCTACCACACAAATGAGAGCAGCGTTATCAGTTCATATGCACCTTGACTATACATGTGCATGAATAGTGATGTGAAAAATCACATTTTGACTATTTAGTGGGTTCAAGAAAACATGACAAATCATGAATGAAAACTACTACAACGTAGGATAGAATATATTACATGAGTACGAAAAAT
>NC_050523.1:17987977-17989493 GCF_002922805.2 Oryzias melastigma | reverse complement strand
TATATATATATATGTACCATGTTCCCTCCCATATTCTTGTTTCTTTATTCGCTCTTCATGTATTCGCTGATTGTTTTTTTTAGTCACGTGACTCTTCGAGTTCGTCCCAAAAACTCAAAACAACTTAAGATGTTTGTATGAAATGTTTATGTTCTAAGGAGGTGCTGAAGTGTATCTCCAAACTACGGAGTGCGAATGAATGCCTTCCCTCCGGGACAGGAGCGTCCCCTCCTCCCTTCATGCCCCTGCATGGAGAAATGGAATCAGCGGACTCAGAAGCAGCCCAATAAAATCCTGATAAGCTGAAGAAGGTAATTGCAGATGATAATCATTATCCAGAGCAGGTGCTTATTGTTTTATGAAGCAGGAAGCGCACACACTCCTGGTTTGGGGGCACAGAGAAACAGTGTGACACTCTTCATCTGCATCACAAAGTAGCTAAGCTGTTGCTGCTATCTTTTCTTCTGATTAAAAAAAACTATGTAGTAATGCTCCAATACTCTTTGAGACATGTTACACAAAGCACGATCAGAAGTGTTTTTGATGAGTATGGACCAGTAACAGACATCTATTGGGTGCAGGAGAGGTGGGTTCTCCGTATTTGCGGAATTGGCTTATTCGCGAATGCCTACGATCCTTAATAATGGGAAGATTATAGCAATTTAAAAGAAAATAATTGTATATATATACTTTTTTTTGCCTGTTCCTGATTCATCAAGTTTCAAATAAAGAAATACTCAAAAATGCAATTTAAAGCTTAATTTTCATTATTTATGTCTACCACAAGAACATGCTAAAAACACAAAAATCCCAATTTTCATCAGTATGGGTCTTTAAGTGTATCAGCAAAATCCCACCAATTTACCACCAACTACTAACATTTTGCATTGTGGCAAATAGCATGAAATACAATAATCAGCAGCAATAAATCACAAAAAGGCCCAGATGCACATACAGCACAAATAAGAGAGAAATATGTGCATGTGCCCTCTAGGGTTTCTACAATCTTATGCTCCTATTTTCACTCCCCCAACCATCCCCACACACACACAGCCACACATACCCCATCACACCTAAACTGACAGCTAGATTTCTGATGAAGGTCATTCATAATGATTAAAGAGGCATCTCTGCAATGATTTCCAAATGACCCTGGGGACGTCTCGACCACTGACACCGTTCAAAAGAAAATTACTTTGTTGTACCCAGGGATACCTGACTTTAGTATGACAGGGCGGCTAAAATTTAAAGGAAGACGTGCAGCAGCTAGAGACACATTAGAGCAACAAAGTAAATGTCATGCAAGACGCAGCCAGACATGCTTTAAGAGAAAAAGAGAGGACGACAAGCTGACAGGAAGAGCTGCAAATACACAAACGCAGACGGAGATCCGGTGCTGCCCGGAGCTCGAAAACCAGCAATCCACGTAAGAACCATTCCAGTCAGCACCAAAGGGAATAAAGCCCCACTGCAGTTCACACACACACACACACACACACACACATGACTTTTCCCC
>NC_050523.1:17981315-17987273 GCF_002922805.2 Oryzias melastigma | reverse complement strand
ACAACAACAGAAAATTCTATATAAATTATAAATAAATACATTACACCTCTATTATGTAGTTTGAAATGGAGTAGAAAAAAGTTTAAAATACTTTTTTTAATCCAACCCCCTAACAATATATCTTAAGTTTAATCTTCAATGTAAACTATTTAAAAACTTATTTTTTTTATATATATAAATCAACACGGACAAAGATCTATACATGTCGTTCATTATGTATTCATTATTTTGTGTTAAAAATAAAGATATTTAAGAACATTGGAATGTTTTCTCAGCGATTTTCTTATGAAAATCCTGATGCGGCCCGGCCTCAACTAGACTCCGCCTCCAGCGGCCCCCGGCTGATTTGAGTTTGAGACCCCTGCATTAGAGCAACAAAGTAAATGTCATGCAAGACGCAGCCAGACATGCTTTAAGAGAAAGAGAGAGGACGACAAGCTGACAGGAAGAGCTGCAAATACACAAACGCACACGGAGATCCGGTGCTGCCCGGAGCTCCAAAACCAGCAATCCACTCAAGAACCATTCCAGTCAGCACCAAAGGGAATAAAGCCCCACTGCAGTTCACACACACACACACACACACACACACATGACTTTTCCCCAAGTCGCTGATACAGAGGTTTTGTTGATAGCCATACTGATTGTGTGATGGCTAATTTCTCCTTCAAACACTTTACGGTGGGAAAATCACCTTGAGCCTTGCAGGAGGTAGATTCCCCCAGAGAGCAGCAAGGTTTGATTTGACACACACACACCTACACACACCTACACAATAGAACTGGTGCTGATATTTACATATAAACCGCACTAGGACAGCTACAGTCCCATTTCACCCCCACATGAGATTCAAGGTTATCACAAAAACCAGGATACGTTGAGGAGCAACATTTTATGAAAAAGCGGTTAAGTAAATATTTAACATAATATCAATATATTTTTATCTTACAAATTAAATCCAAATATAAAAAAGGTTGATAAAATTACTGAAAATTCCCAACAGGAGCAGCTGATTGTTGGGTTTGTGGTGCAGCTTTTTCTTTTAGCACCGTTTGTCTCATTTTTATATTGCCTAATCCAAATGAAGACAACGCCAACGTTTTCAAATTAAGTGCTGACATCATCGGCGTATTCGATGCGCATTATTGTTTCCAGGGCTTGCATCATCTGTTTTTCAAAACATGGTGCATTTGATAGAATTGTGCAGCTAATTGTTCTATTTTTTCAGCATTTCCTCAATTTCATAAAATGGATCTCTGACTAAATAGGTTTGGCTATTTCAGGAAAAAAAACAATTAGTAAAAATAAAGGGGAAGTGTTAATTAGGATCAGTATCTTGGACAGCATTTCCCTTTTCTTCATAAACCAAAAACTGTCCTGGTTTATGTATATCCCTCCTCCATCAGTCTCCTCAGACAAAGAGAAGAATTATAGCTAGCCCCCTCGTTACCCTGGCAGTTGGTATCTCAGCCAATAAACCGTGTCTAATTGCATTGCTGGGAAGCATCTTTGCACAATTAAACCTTCTGTCTCAAGTAGCTCATCACACAATAAAGAATGCTGGAGATGCAAACTGGCAAAAATAGATGTCAAAGCCAGACGATGCAGATTGTGGTTAAGTGAACTATAGGAGCTGTTTGGCCACAAACGTACATGTTTAGGCAACATAAAGGCAACTCACTGTGATTTGTCAAAAATCTCTCCAAAATTGCATTAACACAGTTTCTTAGCAAACTTTTTAAAAACATTTTTTCTATTCTGACACTTGAGACAGTAGTGGTCGTTTTACTTTTTCAAAGATAATTTAATGTTTCATTATTAGGAATCATTACCTAGGTGTTAATTCGATTTGATTCACCATCAAGAACATCAATTCACAGGTTGATATATTATGTCGGAATAATTGCTATGTGTATGTCTTTCTACTGGATGTATGAAAATTAAAATAATGTATATCTTAGCTCCGTCGTTTATACATTTATTTAAAACAAGGGAGAAGAATCAACAAAACAACATGGAAAAATGTAAATATATTTAAAGCAAATTCAACTTCAGTCTAATTTTTTCATTTACAAAATCCATTCCATAAATTTACTTTGTGAATAAGAAGCATCTCTGAACCATTACTTTAAATATTTATATACTTACGGAGACAGCAACATGTATGCTCTGTTTTGTATTTGGAATCCAACTTTATTCTACATTTTCTACTATATTTAGCATCTAAAGATCGCAAATTAGCTGAAAAATTATAATTTGCAAAGATTATTTTGTTCTAAAGTTTTTGAGAACATAACATCTGAGTATTTGCATATTTAATACTACCCTATTCATTGTGTTATCTGTGAGAGGGTCAGAGAAATGGGGTTGTAGGCGTTGTTTATCTGTTACATTTAATTATTATGTGTGTGTAGATCTTTATTTTTGCTTTTTAGGTATTTTTTTATATGTATGTCAGCTTGAGTTACATACAAGAATGCTTCATAAATAAAGTTTGATTTGAGCTGTTCGATCTACCATATTTTCAGCACCGTAGGGTTCACTGGATTAAAAGGTGTCAAAAAAGGTGTAAAAAACAATGTCAACTAGAAAAATTGCATTACCTCCGATAATGCATGTGTGAATGCATTATCGCGTTGTGTAAAGTTGTGTTAAATTTGTGTAACTTGTGTAACTGTAATAATGATGTGTAAAAGCATGAATTTCCTGAACATGCTGGATGTGTAAAATTGCATAAAATTCTGACTTTGCTTAAAATTTGCACAAATTTGTGTAAAATTGTGTAAAGTTGTGTTAAATTGTGTAGTTTTGTGTAACTTGTATGAATTTTAACAATGATGGAAGTACAAGCATGAATTTCTGGACATGCAGAATGTTTTAAATTGCTTAAATTGCATAAAGTGTGTAATTTGCAGGAATTTGTAAAAAAATCCTATTAGTTATAATGGGGCTGAAAAAACGCACAAATTGTGTAACTACGCAAAAACTGTAAAGTGCACAACTACTAAAAATACAAGCAGTAATGTCCTTAACGAGCTGAACGTTTTGATACCAAGATTGTGTAAATCGCATAAAGTGTGCTTGAGTTTTTACGTGTCAAAAAACGTACGGAAGAAAACGGAAATGAAGAATCTCAAAAGTGTGAATGCATTGAATGCATTCACACAATAAATGGTCTGTTTTTTTTACTTCTGTAATTTCTAAGGAGCATTGAACTATGAGGTGTATTAAATGTAATAAAAGAGTCAGAGATAAGCCTATCAGTCAAGAAAACTTTTTCTAACTCACAGTAATAACACCCTACTGAACATTTGGATTGAATGCACGTACTTCTTAAAATTGTTTTGATGGGAGCATTGCTGTTTTTTGAAAAAAAAAGGAAAAATTGAAGGCTTTTAAGTGCAACTTACAGTGCAAAAAATACAGTAAGTCATTCTCCTTTGAAATTTTGCTTGCAAAAAAAAAATTGCTTTGCCTTTTAATGAGAGGTGAATTCAACAGCCATATGAAACCAAAATAAAAGTCATAAGTTTTGTCAGTATTTTCTTCCAAATTGAACAAAGTATGCTGGGTTTAAAGAATTAAAGAAAAGGAGTGTAAAAGGACATTTCAGTTGCATGCAGACCAAATTATTATGCTAATGTTTGGAAAGTACTGATTCATTAAAGAAAATAGTTATGGCAGCAGTTTGGGCAAATGCTTTAAAGATTTCTGGTTGAAAACATAAAAAATTAAATGTATTGTAACAAAAATATTTGGCAAACATTTTTATTCTAGAAATTAATACAACTTTACAATTATCTATTGGCATAAAATAAAATACAAAAGTTTTAATTTTTCTTTTTTTCTTTTTTTTTTTACAAAAAACACAACACAATTTGATATTTTTAAATTTTATTGCAAAAATATAGAATTTAATAAGACACTACAAAAACATCAACACAAACATAATGCACAACAATTTCAAAGACAAACCAATAGCACATTAAAAGCTAAGTATTTCCACTGTGCTTTGAATTAATCACAACTCAGTTATTTCAAACCTCATGTGTGAGTTATTGATAACTTTTTTAATGCTCCAAGAAAATAACTTCATAGCTTCCTTTTGTACACCTAAAAATGAAACCTGCATATTTTTCAGTGAAACGCCCCAATGTATTTTTATGTTTGAAGAACCCTTGTTTCAGCTTAAATAAAATATTTGTTCTAATGAGCTTTTGTGTTGAAGAAATAAAGCCATTTCAAGTTCATTTTAAAATAGCTTTGACATTGATGTTTATGTGTGATTGGAGGATTCAAAAGGAAGAAGATTAATTTGATGCTCCATTTGAGTATCCATCTCTATGAAAGAGTACTTTACAAAAACAGCAAAAGGAGAAAGTTACCATAACCCTGTTCCTGATACAACTCCGACTCAAGGTTTTTTTAGAAACAAATTTTCAAGTATTTCAAAAAGCATTCAATAGTTAGTGCAACCTTTCATTGTTGTATTATCTCCATGCTATTTTTTTCATACAAAACATTTTTTTTTGCTTGTATTGTATTGCTTTTGCACACTTGCTGGAAGGGATTCACACCTTGTGTCCAAGTTTATCATACACCGGTTTCACCCAAACCTCCATTTTATGAGTTCTTCAGGCAAATTTGAAACATTTAAAGTTGTTGATTTGGGTAAAAATAGTTCAAACGTCATAACGCATATCAAATATTGCTCCTGCAAAAATTATGCAGAGAACCACCAAAGAAAAACATCAACAAATCTTTAGTAGATGCTGGTTTTCTGTGCTTATTAGAGCCAAATCGAATGTCACTCTGGTGCAAAAGTTTTGTAGAAAATGAATGAATGCACCTTTTAGAGCAACATTTATCACTGCATTAATGAAAACAAATTTTTTGCACAATAATTCAAAAATTAGCCTGCCAAACATTTGATGACATGATGGATAGTGCTAACATTTCCTTGTCAAAGTAATATCTCCATTTAAGAAACCATCTGCTGGACCATGTGCTTACATCCTGAAAGTGTAAGTTTGTGCCATAAATAACAAAAATTGTGCTGTTTGGGAATCTTTTTAAAAATAAGACAAATGCATTGTGCTAAAACTGTCTGATTTCATTTTATGGGAAGCACTGATAATAAGAAGTAATTCAGCAAAATGAAAAAGTTATGGCTAATAGTAAAAACGAAAATTGACAATAAAATACAGTATGCCATAAACATTTTTGTCAAACAAGGGGAACAGATTACTTCATAAAGTGCAAATTAAATTAGTTCCAACATACAAACATTGTCTGACATTCTTGTTATTGCCTGTGGACATTGTTGGCAAAGAGTGGATATAGAAAGTCGGGATAAACTGGGACGAAGCATTTTGAGTGGAGAGAAAATATCGGTGCACAAAGATTGCGAGGCACTTGTAAGGGTGTATTATTCACCAATTGTTCATGCCTCACAGACTGATTTGAAGTTGTATATTAAGCTGAAAAGGGCTGGATGTAAACTAAAAGCACCTGAAACGTTTCCATTTGGTGCACATATTACATATAGTGCAAAAGATTACCGATGCTTCCCTCAATGGAAAAATAAGTGTCGGCATAGCCTTAAAAGACTTCAAATTAATTTTCAGAAATTTAAAATAAACAATGTCTATAAAACAGGACTGGGCAAACTTTTAGGCTTGTGGGGCCAGAAAGATTTCTAAAATTTGATGGAAGGGCCAGACCAGGAGCAGATGGGTGGCGTGTTTTGGTGATCCACCTCATAAGAGAAAGAAAAAGCCTTCAGTCTGGACGAAAACATGTTTTCATTTTGATTGAAAATCAATTTATACATTTTAAATCTGTACACTTTGGAGCTCTGGAGCACTTATAAAACTGGGACTTTTGCTCTCGTTTTAGTTTAATTTTATTTTTTGTCATTTTATTATAGAAATGCAGGGAGTGCAGAATTATTAGGCA
>NC_050523.1:17957286-17981186 GCF_002922805.2 Oryzias melastigma | reverse complement strand
TAATAATTCTGCACTCCCTGTATAATGATGTTAGAAAGATCAGAAAAATGAGTGTTGGACTCGGAAAAAACATGAATGTTTAAAAAAGAGAAACAGACAGAAAAAAAAGCAATTTTAAGGGTTGTGGTCATAATTTATTCCTTTTTGGTGGGCCAGGTTAAATAGCTTGATGGGTCGCGTCTGGCCCCCGGGCCGTAGTTTGCCCACCCCTGGTCTAAAGGGTTGTAAAGTCCAGTGGCCATGCAGAAATTTATATTGTAGCCAAAGTTTGACTCAAATAGAAAATGTTGCCTCTTAGTAACTCTTGTGGTGTGATCATTTTACATTCAGTCTTTAAGTATAATCTTGAGATCAGGCAAAAAAAAAAAAAAAAAAAACAAGTTACTACCATCGACACCCAACTCATTTAAAAGTAAAATGCCCCTTCATAACCTTACATTCTTTTCCTGTGCTTTTCATATAGTGAAATGATTACCTTCATACCTCCATGATTACCTTTAAGCCCCAAAACTCCAGTATACTGACTAAGAATATACCATCATCTGCAAAGAGAGAAAGTTTCTGTTTGAAAGTGGTTTACATTTTTTTTTAAAGCACAGATTAGATGTGATTCCATACCAAAGGAAAAAAAAAAGAAGCACAAGGCTTGATTACTGACATCAATATTAACCTTTGAACCATCTATTTACCCCAAGGGCAAAAAAGCCCTTCTCTGTAGAGGCAGAGCATGTGTCCAGCTATCTCATTTATGGCAAGTCAGAATATTTGTTGGTTTTGTACAAAACGTTAGAAAGCAACACAATCACCAACAACTGAGGATGAACGTCCACCCTTTCTGCATATCGTCTTGGGGACCCTGACGTGGGGGCAAATGTGCTGGCTGCCCCCACAGAGAGGTCCAATCATGACTTGCAGAAGTGCAGATTTTTAAAAATATTTATCACTATTTTACTCAAGTGTACTACTCTGAGATGCATGATTAATACCAACTTGTCCACATGACAGTAGACAGAAAAACAATGCTCCCTGCTTAAATATATATTACATTATATACATGAATTACATGTAGGTGGAGATGCATGTAGAGTATAAACAAAAAAAAAAAACTGTCCACATATTTTCTTTTTTACATGTACAATAATTAAATGATATTCAAATTGGTCAATATTGCCTTCTTGTATCAGCAGTCCTGTTTTCATGTAAAGTTTCTTGTGGAGTGGCAGGTAAGAGTACAAGCCTGCAGTAGTGTTATCTGAGGAGGACAAAAGTTTTCTAACCAATAATGATACTTATATAAATCCTTGTGGATTATTCAATAAAATAGTGATATTGTTTCTGTTTTCATTACCAAAGAAAAGATCACCTGACATCCAAATAGTGTGTTCACACCAAACGCAATCTGTGCATCAAATTTTCCCATCAGCCGCCTCTAATTCAAGGGTCCTGAAACTTAACATTTATGGTTTTCCACAAACCCACACATTACCAACTTTTAATTAATTCATTTCTATAATCTTCAAAGAAAAAAATAATACTAAAATATTTTCAAAAATTAAACCAATAAATAGTCTATCCTCTCCGGTCACAATTCAGACTGCAGAAATGTGGAAAGAAATCCACGTTCTTTGTGGCTCTAGATCGGCCACATAGAAAAAAAAAACAATCATGCGTCTCTGATAGTGTTTGGGGGTCGGGCCAGATGTGGAGGCCGTAGTTTGGGGACCCCGCTATAGTTGGACCGAAACGAAATTGTTGCTTCACACTTGTCCAAAAATGTATGAATAAACTTGATACTCCAGGGATGGCACAACATGGAGCAGTGTCTGTGTATATCTCAATCACGTTGCATGGAAGAGACGTAGGAGATTTGATTTATTTTTATTTTTTTTTAAGTTCTGCAAAAGTGTTGGTAATCACATCTCCATGTCTGGGTTACAGGAGATCATTCAGACTCTCCCAGTAATACACATTCTCACTCCCAACTCATCATATATGGATGTATGGTTCAGACGTCCTCTGCATCACTTTTTGAAGTTTTTGGTGTCCCCAACTGCTCTTTTTTGACTTGCTGGCTGTTCCCATTAAATCACAGGTTCCTAACCCTCAGGACACAGTACCGGCACCAGGTTAGGGTACTGGTACCAGGTTATGGCATGGGTCTGGGGATTGGGGACCCCTGAGTCGCCCTCAGACCGGTACCAGTTAGTGTCCCGGAGGTTGGGATTTAATGGGAACAGAAAGCGCTTAAAAAAAATGACAAGTTGGGGACACCCAAAACGTCAAAAAAGTAATGCATAGGAGGCCGAAACCATACGTCCATATTTGATGAGTTGGGAGAGACAATGCGTTTCCCAGTGCAGTGAGGTTCACCGTCTACTGCAAGAGCTGTGTCTGAATGATGGCCGCTTTCAGCAGTACTTCCATCTCTCTGTGATCCAGTTTGATGCCTTGCTGTCCCGCATCAGTCAAGGGAGGGGAAAGAAAAAACTAAAATTAGAGGACCTTTTTGATATTGTCTTGGTGCAAATAAGACTCCATCCACTGATTGTGTGAGTAAATATGTGACATGCCCAAGACAGAGTCCCTTTGGTTGGTTCACGCAACGCATCTACAACTCCAAAACTCAGATTTTGATCTCGGGACATGGCGTGCCATCTCGCTCAAATTGCGTTGCTTCTGGACCAACGCACGACGCCCGATGCTTATATCACTCCACAGGACCTCTGGTCTTGTCTGTACATTGATATAACTTTGAAATTAGATGGCTCTGCCACACAAATTGTGTTCAGTGTGAACGCAGCTTCAGAAGGAGTAATAAACTGTAATTTATGTTTTTTAGAAAAGCTAATGATTGTTCCTGCTCCAGATTTCCTTTAAAAAAATCCATCTATATTATTGCAGGTGAAGGATGTAATAATTTTGAAATAGATGTTCCAAATTAATAAATTTATGGGAGGAGAAAATACAGCAATCAACTAAAACATGAGTGTTTGCTTTATGTTCCAAATCCTAAAAATCAACATTTCTGATCATCCTTGAGTTCTGCTCGTTTCAGATACAGTTTTGTAAAAACTTTCAGCCAAAATAAGAAAAGATTAACAAAAATCTAGATCTTGTTCTTGGTCTAATTTGTAGACCGTGATTTAAGTTTTTCACCTCATCAACTCCTGATAGAAAATTAAACTTCACAGAAAAATAAAAAAAAAATAATAAGAGTTCATCCAAGCTCACCTGAGACAGGCTGAAAAGTTCAGATTAAGTGCTTTACATGAAACTTCAACTCCAGAGTCAAGAGGCGATGAGCTAAGTGTCTGGTCTTTGTGTCATGGTTCATCACCAAATGTCAAATCATTGCACAGAATGGATTATTGCAAAAAAAAGGATGCAAACAAATAACTATTGGAAAGATTAGAATGTTCCTTAAGTACAGTTCAGCTCACCTTCCACGTTCCTCCAAGTAGCACCAGTTCAGTTTGGTTTTAGCGCTGCAATGTCAGAAATCTCCAGTGACAACACAGGCGACTGTACATACACCCAAACCACTAAAATGCGGTTAATCCAGTGCAGATCCAACGGACACTCTTTATCTGCAAAAATATGCCAAGCCGTTCTAGGTCCAACAGTTCTTTGATTACATACTAGGTCCATATATTGTAGTTTTGTGCATGTATGAATGCATGGAAGTGTGTGCATGGCTGCACAAATGCATCAGATTTTTACAGTGGAGTTGTTCATATGAACTCGGATCTCTTGAATACTTGTGATAATTTTTTTCTGATGTCCAGCCAAGTTCACCCCCACTCTCCGCAGATCTCTAGAAAACATCACATAAACAACACCATACATGAGAAAAACAGGTTTGATGAAAAAAAATGTATTATAAAAGGCTAAACTCCTAAATGTTTTATTTGTTGTATATTAGTACTTAGAATATTTGATTTTCAAACTCAGTGTGGCATAGGTAAAGCAGGGCTCAGATGGGAATATTTGATACATGTACGTGTTCTTACTCAGAGGTCATCTGTGTCACTGTTTCCATGGAAGAGTAGCCCGCCTCCATGAAGAGTTCAGTGTAACGCCCCATTTTGATGGAATCAAGCCACTCTCCTACAGTCTGGCTTTGAGTGCCACAGTCTCCATCTGCACTGGTGTGCTCCACCAGAAGATTGGACACTCTGGAAAACAGACAAGAAAGAGTTCAAAAAAAGCAATATATAAAAAGAAAAAGACATATAAACAAGCTTACATTATAAAATATGAAAAAATAGTTGAATTTAACAGTCCCAGCAGTCACCTGACAGGCTTCACTGGTAATGCTGGTTGAGCCGTATCACGCAAAGATGCAAATGCTTTTCCCCTCAAACCATTTGTCATTCAGCTCCCTCTTTGTGCTGACAAATTGAGCACCTCATGCTATCAAAGAAAAATATTCACAGAACTAACAAAATATTCCTCGCTGCAGCAGGAACAGGAGGCTGGCATGGAATGGGAACTGATCCTGCTGGCATACCTTTATTCTTAACTTTCATAGGTTAACACATGCCTGTTAGATACAGTGCTGACTTATTAGGCTTGCTCTTTTTTTGTGAATATTGAATTTAACTAACAAAGTTTGTCTTGGCCTATATAAATATATATATTTTCCGGAGGTCTTAGAATAAATAACTACTATAAACCACACTATTATGCACTGGTGCAATTCCCCTTTTTCACAGAGGAATACCAAATAAACAGAAAAATGCTCATTTTCTAACAAGCAGCACTTAGTGACAATACTCATCTACATTCAGTTATTTTGTCACATAACACTATTTATACTTGATGAAGAGCTGAACACCTTAAAAATTTAGGCTTTGTCTCCTTCAGAATACTCAAATGTAATCCAAAAGAAAATAAAAAGCTTTAAAATATTCAAATGAGTCAAAAAAATTCTTAATTTAGAAGGAAAAACATTACTAAACTTGGTAAAATTTGGTGGAAATAAAGTATGTCAACGAAAGTAACACAAGGTAAACTGTTGAATAAGGTATGTCAACATATGTATTATAGCATTAATAAGAAGTTTATGGTCAATATTTTTTAGATTGATTAGAAAAGTGTTCCTACTGTTTTGAAGTGTTAAATTTGAGCACTCTGAACTTGATGTTTTGTTCTTGTTTTTTTTTTCTCTCTAATTCTTTAAGATTGAAAGTAATACCTCTTGGTTGTGTAAAAGTAAAGGTTGGAAGTCTGTTAGAATAGAAAAACTTTATAAAACTACTTTTTTAGTTGTATTTTGATCTTTTCTGTGACGAAATATCACAAAATAAAATGAAATTACCTCAAAATGCTGCTTTTCACAGCAAATGCATTAAAAATAGATTTATTCTATTAAATAAATACATGTCATGATTAATTAATCGCAAAAAAAGTAATAGTATCCTAGTATGCTAAAGATTTTTTTTTTTATTACTTTTGCTTTATTCTACTTAGAAATTGTTTTTATTTAAGTTTAAGATTAAGATTGAGCTCCTATTTAAAAGCAGAAACATCAAAAAGTAAAACAAGAAGGTTGGACAAAAATGTAAAGATAATTTAGTGATCTGACAATTAAGATTTCTTGAAAAACTGTTAAAAATATCTTATATGGGACATTTGGATTTTTTTTTAACCCCCGCTAATACGTTTTTCCTTTAGGATAAAGATGCAGTGGAATAGATATATTGGGTAAAATATATGTTTCAAACCTTTAAAAATGGAATTTGCTTGAATATAAAACAAACAAAAAAAAACCTTTCCTTCATACCTATGAGAGGAGTTGACCAGCTTTTTTAAGGAACTGGGATTACGGATAAGTTTGTCTAGTAGACAAACAATCTCATCAAACTTTGGACGGTTGGTGCGTTCATGCTGCCAGCAGTCCATCATTAGGTGATAGAGGGCCTCAGGGCAGTCCATGGGACCTGGCAACCTGTAGCTCTCTTCTACGGCCTTTATTACCTGCAGACAGACAGCAAAGATTTATATGGATTAAAAATATGACACAACACTAAAATACCTTATAGTTCTCTTGTAGAAATACTGTATATAGGTATAAATCAGATTTTTTTTCTATAAAAATTGTAACCTTCTGAATTTACTTCTACTCTTTATTTAAGGACAGTTTACAGAGATTGATAAATAATAAAATAAAGTTCTGCTTTTCCTCCCTGCAGCGGAAAAGAAGCTGGAGTTTTTAGCCTTGTCTTGGACCTGATTTGCTGAGTTCACGGCAGTATTTACCCATTTTAAATTCACACAAAAGACCCACAGCAATCCACATGCATGCGTGCTTTCATAAACTAAAGCTTCCAAGAGAAGCAGAGTATCAAATCATCATCCTGCTGAGAGGAAGAGGAAGTAATCTCAGCGTACTGGCAGGGTGGAGAGATCAGAGACGGAGAGCGAAAAGAGCGGACAGACGGGAGCCCGGGAAGAAGAGTGGCAGTTTGTGAGAGACAAGGGAGGACAAGAGGGAGAGCTGAGGAGACGGGGAGAGTGGAGGAGACGGCTTAGAGACAGAATGTGAGAGTCTGTGCTTTCTTGTGCAGATCAGAGGAAAGCTGGCATAACGCTTTCAATTAAACATGAAATGTCTCTCCTCTCCTTTGCTCTCATCCCCGTCTCCTCTGCTCCTCTACCCATCTCAAGCCTTTGAGACGGGCAGTGTAATAACCAAGGAGGCGGGAGTCTAAAAGCTGAAGACAGTGGGTCATTTAACTCTTTTTAGACCTCAGGTGGCCTCTGTCCAAAAAGGGGTCCTCAAGGTCCCAAAACGTGGCATGAGTGTGAATGTTTTGACATAAACGAGTCTAAACGGTAGAAATCTGCTACTGAAGGGGTTAAACAGGATGAAAATCACACAAAAACATTGCAGTATATAAGCAATAAATGTAAATATCTCCATAAAATGAGCCAATATGGCTAAAAAGTGATTTTATAGTTAACTTAATTATTATTATTAATCATTTTTTGTACTAAATTTTATGCATGCAGTTTTACATATTAAATATATTAAATCATTCACTTAATCATGAAAGAATTGAAGAAAAAAAAGCATCAAATAATGACATGAAGTTGTGATTTTCCATTCATTGTCCCATTAGGATTTCCATTTTCTAATTTACATATTTACATTTTTTTAATGTGTCACATATTTACTAATTTTGAGACTTTGCTCCATGGGATTCCACAACCACAGGTAGAAATTCTCATAGCTTTTGTGTTGTTCTTCCCCATCTCTTTTCTAAAACAGTTTGATATGTTCTGTGGAAGTAGTTTTTCATCTTCCTTTTTCTTTTTTTAAAACTTTTTTATTCAGAAATTGCAAGTACTGTCTCTTTCAATGCAAAGTTTTCATAGGTCCATGTAAAAAAATAAAATAAAAAAACACTTTAAAATGCTCAAGTTTTAAAGAAGAGGACTGAAATGAATAACGGGGAATAAAAATCGGAGAACAATTGCACCAGACCACCTTAAGGGTAACCAAACAGGTAAGTTAGAGGCTGACTCCACAGCACTTTTAAAGCCCAATTTATAGCGATCAACAGTCAAAAAAAGTGGATTTAGAGTTTGGTTACCCTTTAAGAAAGAGTAGCAGGAAGTTGGCTCTTCTGAACCAAAGAAACAAATAAGTCATAATCGGTGCTAAAAGTTTTTGAACAGTGTGAAGAGCATTTTTCTTTTCTTGAGACATTCTTACATTTTTTAAATCAATTTAAACCTGATGTTCCACATATTTACAAGGTAGAATTTATTAGAAAAAGAGTCCAGGTGCAGGAATGACCATTTCTGACGATTAAACATGTTTAATGTAAATAATTGCTGTTTCTGCATTAAAAAATGTAAATAAATTAAAAGTTACTGCTATAATTTATGTAACATTTTCCTTGCTTTTAAAAAAATGCAGCTGTATTTTGTGGGTTTCATTATTTCAAGAACTTACATCTTGATTGGACATCTCCCAGTATGGTCTTTCTCCATACGACATGACCTCCCACATGACGATCCCGTAGCTCCAGACGTCGCTGGCTGACGTGAACTTCCTGTAGGCGATCGCCTCTGGAGCCGTCCAGCGAATGGGAATTTTTCCACCCTGGAATATAATTCAGTGACAGTCAATTGAGTTTCTTCCATTTTAAATCAACACAACAAAATATATTTATTACATTAAACAAAAAAAAAATATTTTATTACACCCATATGCAAGAAAGTGGAGATAATGAATTGCTTTATCATCTTTTACTTAAGAGTAATGTTTATTTTTTATTTATTTCCTCACATCTTCAGTTACGTTGAAGCACCTATGAGACATTTTTTAAGACAAATCTAGTATTGATCAAAACCCAACAATCTAAAAATGGTTAACCCTTTGAGACACCTGCTATTGTTAGAAAACATCAAACCATTTCTGCTTGAATTTAGCATCTACTTGAATTTAGCATCTACATAAAAGCAAATGTCAACGCCTGGAAATAAATTCAGGCGTTGACAGCTTTTAACTTTTCCATTTCTAAATTGGAAAGTTTTTATGAAGACTTCATCCAAACTTTAAAACCCAGAGCACTGAGCCTCTAATGAAAAATATCGATGTTGGCATGAATTGGAGAAGGTACTGTTTGGAGAAACAAATAAGCGAATGGCATTCTAGAGCAGGGGTGTCAAACACAATAAAAAGGGGGCAAAAAAATCCAAAACACACAGTAGGTTGCAGGCCGAACAAGACAAACATTTATTGAATACATAAAAAAACAAAATTGTTAAAACTTTTAAACTTTTAAAATGTAAATTTTTAACATTAATAGGCATACAAACAGAAAGGAATATTATTCAATAATAAATCAACCTAAACTTTAAATAACTTTCATTATTTTATCTGGTACTAGAAGTGTTTTTTGTAAAAATTCAAGATGGCTGCCTCAAAGGTTGACGAAACTTTATTGTAGAGATAAGCTGGCGGCATGTGTGGGAAATTGGTCAAACAAAAGGTTAATTTTCCCATACGAGGGAATCAACAACTCATCCCATTGTAATTTCAGAACTTCTTATGGCTATCCCAACACATGTATTTGGGTTTTCGTTTGTGTATTTTCCCTTTTTTTTTTTTTTTTGGGCTGCATAAGGGATTTTTGGCCCATACATTTTTTTTTACAGTTTTGCTTGCTGTGATGTCATTGTCTTAGGGGGAGGGTACTAGGTGTGTGCACATTTCGGTGAGATTTTGGTCAAATTTTCACTCAAAGGTGCAGAAATTGTTCCAACTGTAAAAACAATATCGTCTTTACAGACAGTGGCCTTAATAATCAAAAGTATTGACAAACTAGGACAAAGATTCACTCTAGAAATGTAGGATCAATAAAATATTCTGATTGGTTACGTGAGCTAAACTTTAAAAATACGAAGATGCTTCTTTTGTGTTGATGGTGAAACGTCTGTGATGAAAAGTTTCACTTTCTTTGACAAATCTGCAGCCGACCTGAGAGCTCCACTGACTATCATTATCCAAATCACTGTGCTTTCTTTGCCCAGGTTTAAACAAGCTCTCAGCCAGGCTGTCGTGTTTGACAGGAACATGTGCTCTCAGTCGATGTGAAATTATCTCCACGCAGTGCTGATGAAGACAGCAGCAGGATTTCTCGGGGTCTGATTATGGGGAGGAAGTGAATATTGTTATTCGCACTTGTCAGGGAAGGAAAGCTTGATAGTGACAGAAAGCAAGAGGAGATGTGAGCATGGCAGAAAAAAAGAAATAAATAAAAAGAGCACCAAGACTCTGTGCTAATTGAGTGTTGTGGAGAGTGAGCCGAGTAATAATCAGCCTTCTTCCTGGAGAAAGCTGCTCGACTGTGGCTGACAGAGCCCTGCTCAGCCGAGGATGTGCAGCTCAGCTTAAAGCCTGCTGTTAGATACGTTTCACTGCATGAGCACAGACTTGTACGTCTCGTTTTGCTGTTTTTCCCACCTAAGTTTCATAATGATCGTTTTTAACACTCTCCGATCATATTTTAAAGCGAAAAATTGATTGGTTGATATTTATCGCAATATTTAATTTGTATCGATTTAAAAGGCTCACAAGACAATAATAAGTTAATTTTTTATGAAGAAACGTAGTTCAGCATCTGACTCTTGTTTCCACTTAAACCCCCAACTGCTAGTTATGTATCAAATATTGAGACGCATATCGCAATACAATATGTATTCCAATACTAATAAAAGAGTCATGGTAGGGGTGTAGGGGAAAATCGATCCGGCGATATATCGCAATATTTTTTTGATTAGATAATATTTTATGAGTTATTCATGAGTGTCCTTTAGTGTCTTACTATTGTTTTCCACCTAAACCCACCGACCACTAGTTGGCAGCATATCATAGTGAGACTCTTTTAGCACCTCTACATCATGACCAAAACAACAACAAGATCTTGCGAGAACCAGCTTGTGTTAAATGTTCAGTCAAAATCGCAGATTTTGTTGATATGATACTTTTTCTGCTTCATTTTTACTTGGGATTACTACCGAAAAGTGAAAAGTTGTACTATTACAATCTTGGGACATATCGCAATATGTATCGTATTGTAAGATACGTACCGTATTGCCATACTCCTACTGCCATAGTTCCTAGTAGTCTTAATAGAAGTACATTTTTTTAAATTGAAAGTTAAATAAAGAAAACAGTCTCACCCGAGTGGTGTATGCCGCCTCTGCGTCATCTTCCAGGACTCGGGACAGCCCAAAGTCAGACACTTTACACACAAGGTTGCTGTTCACAAGGATGTTGCGTGCTGCAAGATCTCGGTGAACGTAGCCCATATCAGACAGATATCTGCATTTATCAAAGCAAAAAAAGAGCATAATGAGGATTTAACATAGACATTACAAATAGTAAAATTAGTCATGACTATTGTACCTCATGCCCGATGCAATGCCGCGGAGCATACCAACCAGCTGGATTACCGTAAACTGGCCATCGTTTTTCTGTAAAGGACATAAAGCACCAAACATATATATTTTAATTTATCTTTGCATAATTTACTATGTATACACTGATATTAATAATAACTATATTAAAAAGGGATTATAAATTATGATTGCAAAAACATTATTCATATACCCCACTTTAAAAACATCTACTTGTACTAAACCTCTTAAATGTCCAATGATTCATTTTTCTTACTCAAGTATCATTTGTAAGCGTGTCTTTGTATAGCTCATAGTAAATTGTTTAACAGGAACTTTTTTGCTTTGTATAAGAAGCAAAACATTGGATAAAAAAACAGAAAAATAAAATAACTGGCAATAAATGTTTAAACATTTCCAAAATGGACAAAACACACAAATAAAAAAAACTATTAATGTTTGAAGCATTAAATTAAGTTTAGCGTTGTTTTAATTTCAGGTACAGCAGAGACGAAGCTGCCAAACTGAGCTTAGAAAAGCTCATTTATGTTAAATAATAAACTGTTTACTTGATGCATGTGCAAAAACAAGATCTAATTTGAGAAATGGGAAGCCTCCACCCACTGCAGCTGTATCTGTAGCTACAGTGCGACCACCGGGGTGCTCAGTCAGATACGAAGTTGATGCCCTCAGCTGTCAAAAGACTAATGGAAGCGGTGCTTGTTTGAAAGGAGCTTTAGTCTTCTCCCTATGACAGCTCTCATTGTTAGCTTAAGCTTCAGCTCCTTCCCATCCAATGTAAACTCTCCAACCTTCCACTTATGCACTATTCAGATTTTCACAGCAGGCATAGAGCTGTAGCAGAAAACTCTGATTTCCTCAATGGTTTTTTTTTTCAGCCTCACTTTTGAAACGACTTTCGCCATCCATTTATTCACAGAACATCCCACTTACAAGGGAAATGAGATGTTAAGTCAAAGGGATGAGTTATGGCGGTCAGAGTTCATTGTCCAAAGCTGTGACAGCTAATCCGGGACCCAGTGCCGCCCTTGATTTCCTCATGGCTGTGTCATTTATACCACCCTAAGCACAGCAGCCATCCATGTAATTACCTCACAGAGTTTTCTGCGCTTCCCTGCGTGCTGGTTCCCCATTCTCCTCTGTCTCCCCTTTGCCATTTCGTTTTATAGCCATAAGCACAGCGTACAGTCATGTCAGCAGTTTCCACTGACCACGGCCCCGTTAGTCTTTAATGTCTCACAGCATGTTCTCCTTTGGATGGCCTCAGTGGGATCATGTTCGGTTAAGACTTGATCTGGTTTACTTTTCAGCTTCAGGGGAAAAGACCTCCTTTAATTTGTTATTGTTAGTGTTATCATCAGTTTTTAAACTTATCTAACTTAACTTATTTACGTTTCTCTAAATAACTCCTGTTAAATTTGTACTGAGTATTTACAGGGGGCGGTATGAGCTTCATCCATTGTGGGTCATTAGGAAATACTCTTCTTTTGATGGTCCCAAGCCCAAATAAAACCTAGGGTTGTGTCAGGAAGAGTATTAGGAATAAAAATATTTGCCAGGCCAAATATGTGAATCAGCTTTTACTGATTGAGCGACCTCTGAAGGTAAACAGCAACATAGTTTTTCCTAAATGAGAATTATTATGCTGTACCTGTTTTACTGGTAATCGTTTTTGTACAACGACTTGAGAGATGCACAATAGCCTATTAACTTGGTATTGCCAAATAATTGGAAGGTACTTATCTTCAAAGGTCATTGTAAGTCTTGGCGACTTTGTTCAGTTTTGACAATATAGGGTTCCTTTGCTATCGGGGTTCATCTTCTGTGGTCTTGCTGTGTTGCCGATTTATTTCACTATAATTTTGCGTGTTTTTTTTTCTTTTTTCTTTTTACAGCCCGCTGTATTCTGTGTCCTGATTGTCAGGACAGAATGTGCTCAGTTTGCCAAATCTACATAAACCTTCAACACAATCAGATGTTTGTTCTCATTCTATTTTCCTTTGAAGGTTTCTTTCATTGAGAGAAAAGCGTAAAAGGTTTGTTTGAGAAAAGTGTATAAAGTGCGTAGTGAGGGGTTTAACAGCCTTGAAACACCGATATTCTACTTCACTGATTTCACCTATAGGGGTTTTTTATGGAACGTAACCCCCACGATAAATGAGGGAACGCTGTATAACAAATGGTGATGAACGCTTCAGCACAGCTACATACATTTTACTGGTGAAAGATTTTAAAATTTCAAAGACAGACAACAAACCTTGTGTTAATAATGTCTATAAAGCAGTAGTGATGCATGGTGGCATACAAACATTAATTTATAAAAAATCCCCCATAAACTGCAAGATTGGAACATACTTAGTGGTGTTTTTTTTCATCGGAAGAAAAGAAAGTTTCAAATATCAGTAAATATCAGTGGTCCGTATAGATGCTACAATCCTTGGTTTAAAACCAAGCAGTATGTTATTGAACCAAATCATGGGGAAAATTGAATTAATGCATCTCTACTGCATCCCTATGGAAATGTTTACAAACGCATCTCGTGCTACATTTCTTATATTCATTAAAGGGTGTGTACCATGCTTTTCTTAAGGCTTCCAGAGAAAAATATTTAAATATATATATCAATATATATATATATATTACTCATTGTTACTTGTCACAAATACACTTTAAATGTATTTTTTTTCCTATTATTTTATCAAAAACGGATATCAAACCAGAACAAAATTGTCAACCCAAAATCGAGGTTTAACCCAAATTGAGTTGTTTTCTCCTTAGTAATCAACACATCTTTTTATTTCACCCATAAGTATAATCTTTGCTTCTAGGATAAACAGATGAATCTTCCTTTTTTTATTCAGTTAATTCAAAACGTCAACATCTGGAAATCTCAGTATAACCACAACTTTTTTTTATTTGAATACATCTGTAACAAATGTCTTCAAGCTGTTACATCATCAATTACTTCTACTTGAGTAAATATTGTATGAATATTTTTTACTTCGAATTGAGAAATATTACTTTCAAGTACTGCTATTTATCCTTGACTTGTGGATACTCAACTTTTATCAGTCAAACACTGCAAGACTAATTTTTTAAACTTGGATGTCACACTGAGGAAACAAATATGTCCATTTATAAATTTCCCAGCATGCCCTTAATTACAGCTTAACTCTCCCTGTAAATCCAGTTCTTCATAGCTCAGACGTGAGCCAGGCGTTCTGGCTCCAGGTGCACCTTTTTTTTTTTTTTTTTCAAGCCTTTTGGAAAGCAATCCATGTCGCATTTGGTGAGATGGAAGGCTTCCAACTCTGTAGTCTGTTAAAATCAGTTCAGTGCGCACACCTGCAGCTAAATCTTTCATCTTTTAATGCTGCAAAGCTAAAAAAGAAAAAAAAATCACTGGTCTCGCAGTGGTTAAAGAAAATTGTGACTGATGTTTGTTATTTTTTGCAAAATTGTTAAATGTTTTATGACAGTGGATTGGATAAACAATACATTTATTTTCAATAAAAAGGATAATTAACAACATACGCTTCAGCATTTAAAATACTCTTGCAAAACAAGAAATTATAGTCATTTTTTTCATCTGAAAATATTTATAACTATTTCTGTTTTATTCTAAACATCATGCTCACATCTTCATTCTTAGCGAGTTTTAGCCTGTAGCTAGAATACTGATAGACATGATGGGGTAGGTCACCTTTCATTTACATGTTTTTAACTCCCATCCTACCTTAAGAAAAGTGTCCAGCGATCCATTCTCCATGTATTCTGTGATGATCATCACAGGTTTGCCTGAGGAGCAAAATAAGCACAATCTTTATTAAAAAAAACAATTTTAACATTTTATTTTGAAATAAATGATTAAGAAAAATGTTTTTATGAAATGTGAGAGAAAAGGACCTATCTGAGATTTATTATTATTTTGTTAAATACCAGAAAGTACAAATAAATACTTTCACACTTGAATTATTATATCAATTTTTTGCTGATTTTTTCTCCCCCTTATGTTCTACCCAGCTTAACTAAACACAAAAAGACCTAAAACAAATCTTTACGTCATTCCAAAATGATAATTTTCAGCAGTTGTAAAAGAGATAAACCAAGTCCAAAACTCTTTAAAGTGCCTTTTTTATAAATAAATGTAAGTTAATCTTCACTAAAACATTCAGCCGTAACAAAAATACACATTACTTAAGGCGGACTGACTCATTGACAAACTGCAATCTCTACAAAATTTAACATCCTTAAATGTAATAAAATTATTATTTATTTTATTTTGAAAGCTAAAAAAGTTGTAGCTTATATATTCTGTATATCAAATATACATATAAGTGTTTATACATTGAAAGCCTGCCTCTCTGGGAGGATGGAGTAAGTGGCATTGACTTGAACATGACCAGAACCACGAGGATGACCTACTTTTTGTGACCACACCCTCCAGACGGATGATGTTCGGATGGTTGAACTGCCCCATGATTGATGCCTCCCACAGGAAGTCCCGCCTCTGCTGCTCGGTGTAGCCAGCTTTCAGGGTCTTGATGGCAACCTGGATCTCTCTTTTTCCAGGCAGCCTCAGCGGTCCGCAGCACACCTCACCAAACTCACCTGAAGCCAAAAATAAACCAAATGCAGAATTTTTCAACAACTCTTGTAAAAATGAAAGAAAGTAAAAAATAACCCTTAGCTTGACTTTTGCTTTACCAAAACTTTCTGGCATTTTCTTTGAAAATTTAGTCTTTAAAATGCATGAAAATTGAGCATAATTCTATTTAAACCAGTTTTGTCTACAAGCTTTAGTTCAAAAATGAAATGTATCTGAATACGGACCAATAACAAGGTTCAGGACTCAATCCGGACCAAATTCAGGAAACTCGGTCCAGACTAACGGACTTTTTCAGTGAAAACACCCTTAAACACACAAGGATCAAGTTTTACCCACCAGCACCGATAATCCTTTCAATGGAGATAGATGAGACATCGATCTCTTGTGCAAACTCATGAACTGCTTGGTTGGGATCTTCATAGGTCAAAGGGTCAATGTAAGTGCGCACTCCAGGAAACTTTACTGCAGAGAAAATACACACATTTAAAAATCCTTTAGTATCATTGATCTGGCCTAGTACTCACAGTACAACATAAAAAACACATTCTGTTCTCAAAAATAAAAAATGTTGAAGGTGAAAGCTTTATGATTCCAGTTAGAAATCTATGGATTGACCAGACATGTGCAAGTCTACTTTATATTAGTGTACTTCAGGTTAATTGATTATTAACTACTTTTAAAAAATATAATTTTGTACAACAACAACAGGTGTGTTGAATAAGATTAAAAATACAAGGCAAAACACAAAAAACAACAGTAAAAAAATACATAAAATCTAAATAGCAAAGTTTTATAAAATAAAAAAAATATATATCTCTCTTTAACTCATACAATCCTAAACTGAGCAATGAATATGATTCATCACTTGTGAATGTGTTGAAGATAAAAAAATAAATTTAAAAAAAACTTAAAAAAATGCACTACTGTGTGAGAGAAGAGTAGTTTGCTTACTCAACAGTGGTAAGGCAGATTTACATGTTCATCTTTATAGAAGTTTCATAAACTGAACAAATGTCAATCATTGGACAAAGTTTAGGTAAGATTAATATCTTGCAGATAAAAAAAGCACAAAAAAGCAAAATGACATCAGGTTTACAAACTTACTGTGACCGTTGTGAAAGTGCATCTTCTCCTCCTCAGGATCCTGCTTTGCTTTGCTGTAACCACATCGTCTGGGAATTAAAAAAAAAAAAAGCACAAACCCCCAAATGTCAGCAACATGGCACTGAAAATGTTATTCATACTTCTATATACAAGAATCCTTGCTTTATTAACTAGGTTACATTAACATCATGTTTAAAAATAAATGTTGGGGAGAATATAATCTTCATAGCAACATTCTCATTCCCATTGTCACTCATTGACGTTTGGTTAAGGACCTCTCCGTGTTAAACTTTGATGTTCTGTTTGTCCCCAACTTGTTGGTTTTTGACGTTCTCGCTTTTCCAATTAAACCAGGGTTCCCCAACCTCTGGCTGAAAGCTGGTACTGAATGTCGACCGCAACGGTATCCTAACCTGGTACAGGAAGCATAACGGTACAAAACGTGTTACCGCTGTACCAAACGTGGACCAGTCCTGGACATGGTATTGGACTCAGACCAGTACTGAACACGGTATCAAACCCAGACCAGTACTAGATATGGCAACAATCACAAACCAGTACTGGACGCTATACTGGACACGGACCAGTACTGGATGCGGTAACGAACTCGGACCAGTCCTGGATACGGTACCAAGCGCAGACCAGTACTGGATGCGGTTATGAACTCGGACCAGTACTGGACATGGTAGCGGACGCAGACCAGTACTAGATGTGATAACAAATGCAGACCAGTACTGGACGTTGTACCAGACACGGACCAATACTTGATGCGGTGACAAACTTGGACCAGTACTGGACGCGGTCCCGAATGCTGACCAGTACTGGACGCTGTACCAGACAAGGACCAGTACTGCATGCAGTGACAAACTTGGACCAGTACTGGACGCTGTACCAGACATGAACAAGTACTGGATGCTGTAACGAACTCGGACCAGTACTGGACACGGTACCAGACATGAACCAGTACTGGATGCGGTAACGAACTCGGACCAGTCCTGGACACGGTACCAAGCGCAGACCAGTCCTGGATGCGGTTATAAACTCGGACCAGTACTGGACATGGTAGCGGATGCAGACCAGTACTAGTTGTGTTAACAAATGCAGACCAGTACTGGACATTGTACTAGACACGGACCAGTACTGGATGGGGTGACAAACTTGGACCAGTACTGGACGCTGTACTGAATGTAGACCAGTACTGGACGCTGTACCAGAAACAGACCAGTACTGGACGCTGTACCAGACACGGACCAGTACTGGATGCGGTACCGACTGCAGACCAGTTCTGGACATGGTACCAGACGTGGAACAGTACTGTTAATGTTAAGGTTGGGTTACCGGAGAATGTCAAAGCGGGGAAAACTTCCAGAATTTTGCTCCAGGTGTTTTCTTTCACAGCTCCATTAAGATTAACGAAAGATTTGGTGTCATGGAATTCTGGCCAGTCACAAACCACAGTTCTTAATTTCTCCTTCATGATCAATTTCCAAACAGTTGGCATTTCTGCATTTTGAATAGGACGTCATCCCTACCGAATCCAAGTATCTGATTGGTCAAAATTCCACTCGCTTTAACTTTCAATGTGTATTCAATGTGTTTTGGACATAGAGCCCGGAAATGATCTTAGAAACTTGCATGCCTATTTCTGAATGTGAGAGTTTTGAAGCCCAAAATGCGTATTTACACACGTTTGCAAAGACTTTTTATTGAAAGGCTTCGCTTGAACGCGGATTGAGGAGGTCGGTGTGAACTTTACAAATAATACATTGTTACTGGACAATAGAGGCAGGACAAGCTGGTTTTCCTTTTGTGCATCCCCAACTAGGAAAAGTATGGACAGCCATAATACTACATATTATTTTTACTGGTATAATTTAGGCAAAAAAACAACATTTTGAGTTATTTTGCCAGATAAGTCAAAAAACGTTTTAACTTGTGTGTCATGATCATACAGAAAAGATTGGATCAAAGCTGTTACTGTCCATTGTTATTGTCTTTATATGCCATAATATTCTAAATAAGGTCGTCATTCCACACAACTTGTGATGTCAAAAGAAATAGAAATCTTATAATTAAAAAAAATCAAATTCTTTAGGAAATTCCATTTAATGCTTAATGGGTATTGTTTTTAAAATAGTGTAAACTCAGTTTAGTAACTTCTGTTATTTTTCAATCTAAAATTTAAATTTTGCATAATAATTAGCTTTTTTTTGTATCATAGTCTTCAAACATCATTATATGCGTGTGCACAGTCTACCTGAATGACTGTCCTCTTTTAAAAGCGTTAATACTCAAAGACATTAGCATTATTCAAATTGCTTTGTGCGCGTTTTTGCCTTACCGACCGCTGAGCAGGAAGCCAGCCACCACCGCCAGGAGAACCAGAGCCAGCGTGATGGCGACTGCTATTATTGAGGCCTGAGCACGCTCACTGGTGGCAGTTACTGCCAGAGAAAGGACAGGAAATTAGACATGTAGAAAGCACACAGAAAAACCCCCACACCTCGCTTCTATTGTTGGTCGTGCTCTCCTCTGCTTTACTCACGGTAAGGACTTGTCTGGAATTCAAACCGCCGGCTAAAAGCACCATATCCTGCTGACGTCCTGGCTCTTACCTGTGGAATATAAACACCGATGTGTCTGAGCGATATTTCACATTTTATGAATACATCGTTATATTTGAAATTGAGTATTTGTTTACCTGGAAAATGTAAACCGATGAGGGTTTCAGGCCTTCTACGACCATCTCTGTGTCCTTGGATTTAATAATGGTGTAACTGGAGTCCTGCTCCTGTAACAAGAGAAACATAGACGCTTACTCCAAATCACTCTCATGTTCTACATGCTTCATTTTTGTGTATACTGAATTGCACCAGATTTGCCTGTCAAACTGTCTACACATTGATCTATTGCTCAGATATCCGTCTGCTCTGCGGTTGAGCTGCCTGCGGTAAATGCAGGCATAAATTCCTGTGTGTGTGTGTGTGTGTGTGTGTCAGGATCAGTTTCTTCACTTCAACCACATCGGGATTAAACACAGCCAAATGTCTCTTCCATTAAGCCTGAGGCCATTAGCAGACCACAAACTGCGCCCTGTTCTCCTGTGGACCTGTACTCTGACCTTCCAAGGAAAGATGACAACTGAGGAAGAAGAGGAAGGGCACAGAAACTAAACTGAAGCATCAAATTGCACATTTTAGGTCCAAAACGGTGGCTTTAGTGGAGGACACTTTAAAGCATACTACACAAAGTACCACTTTATCTACATGTCTTCTTCTCTAATATACTTATTCTTATGGATTTAAGTATGCTTATATTAGGTCTGGTATCTATTCCAATAATGTGCCTTTTATGATTCTTCTTTTTTATGCATTTATTTTGGCTTCTGCAACTTATACTCCTGACTTTCTTAGTCCAAAAAACATGAAATATCCAAAAAATGCACACAAGCTTCCATCTGTTTGTTTTTCACCTTTTCAAAGTACTTGATCTCATACTCAAGGATGATGCCGTTGGGGCGATCCGGCTCTGCCCAGGAAAGGGCGATGCTGCTCTTTCCCGTATGTCCTTTCCTCACCACACTTACTGGAGAAGGCGCTGCAACAATAAAGATCCAGTATAATGTCAGGTGCAAACATCTCACTGTCAAAAGTAATTTCATGAAGAGAAAGCAACCCAGTGGATTTCACACAAGCAGTAATTGAGACCATCGAGATGAAAAACAACGGTGTAGTATCCAAACAAACTGCAGTTAAACTCCAGAGAAATCATGTTAGTATTATAAAATCTGCTGGGTTTTAAAATTACATGTCATTAAATATGACACATAATTCAATAACACCTCAACACGCTTTGATGTTTACAAGCTCGGCGCTGATTATGCTGGTTATGAAAAATTAAACCGCAAATGAAACCTCAAAGTGAAATGATCACAAAGCCAAAAAAACTCAAAAAGAAAGGCTTTGCAGGAAATGCTGAAAGGAAAAATCGATTTATTTATTCCTTCAGTTAGGGATATAATATGTTTCAATAAAAATCTTTTTTTACTTTAGATTTTTGTGGAATTCAAAATCCCACGAGGTCTTTAATTCATTCTGAAATTCTGTCTCTACAACATGACTGCAATCTGGCAACAAGGTGTGCCGACGTCTAATTAAATAATCCTTTATTCTTCACTAATGAGCAGATGCATCTGGGGAAGCCCTTGAGATCAGCTCAATGGCTCTTCATGTCGGAATTTCAGCACTTGGTGTCATCAAGCTGTTTTCAAAAAAGCGCAGAGCTAAAAAAAATGCAAAACATGTTTTTGCTCATTTTTAAAATAATCCTTTCAGTTTGGAACCTGGAAAAGAGAAGAGTTGCATCAATCAAACAGCCGTCCTATTGTAACCTGAACTGTTGAGCTGACTCTCAGAGGGACAGTTGGGGAGTCTCTGACACATAAAGAGCTTTTAACCAGGCAAAATGCTCCCTCAGGCAACATCCCGATAGTGTACGAGCGTGAATGTGTGTGCGTGCGTCTCCTGCAACGCTGTTTAGGTTTCAATAGCCTCAGCAGAACTCCACAGGGGATAAATCATTGCTACAAACGCAGTAACTGTATCCTGAGAGGATGGCTGCACAGAAGTGTTATCTGCAACATCTTAAAAGCCTGAAACCAGAGACCAAATCACACACTTTCAATGCTTAAACGGCATCACAGCTGGGATTGAGTGATGAGAAATGGCTTTTTTTCCCAAAAGCTTTATGGGTAACAATACACCATAATCTATGTTTAAATCCCAGAATGAATGCAGGTTTTCAGGATAAATCCAAAGGTTTCTGTTGTAAAAGAGCATCATCAGGGCTGCAATATGAGATGAAACAAAACAGATTCTGCTATACAGGTCACTACGCATTCGTCACTGTTTTGACCTCTTCTGCAGCATCTCAGATACAGTGCAGACATCTGAGGCAATAACTATAAAACTTTATTGCATCCACTGACTATATTGTAAAGAAAGGCAATTAAGACTCACTTACAGAACAGGAAATTGAGGTAATTTACAATAAAAGTTTGTATAATTACAGTACAGACTCTTGAAACTAATTTTAATACATTTCTGGTTTAGGAACATGAAGTTACTTCCAGTCTTTAGTGGTTAAAAATAATACATTTTAGTGTTTGCTTTTGTGGAATAAAACTGCAAAAAGGTCATCTAAAGAAGATAAAAAGGACATTGTTTTAAGGAAAATGTGTCTTGTAAGAAAAATAATCTTATCGGGAAAGGTTTTACAATAGAAATAATTTAAGAAAACAAGTCTTAGTGACTAGAAATGTTTTTGTTAAAATAGGAATTATTGGTAAAACTATTTTACCATGTTGTTTATTTAAATTTTTTTTTAAACTTTAGGTAGTTTTGAATTATTTATAGGGAGCTGTTTTCACAGTGTTAGGGTTAAATATGAATAGTAAGCATAAAATTAAACATAATTGTTCATCATTATTAACTTATTGCAATGTTATTGTTGAATTATTGTTGTGTTTTTAGACTTATTTATCTTATGTACTGTGAGGCGACCTCGGGGATCAAGAAAGGTGCCATATAAATACAATTTATTATTATTATTAGATTTTTATTAATTTTTTGATTATATATATATATCTTCCTGATTTGATCCTTAAAATATATATATATATATATATATATATATATATATATATACCCGTATATTTTAGGTAAAAGTAAAGAGGGCATCATTTACTAGTCAAGGTGTGGAACTGACCTTTGTTGGGGATGTTTGTTATTTTCTTTTGAAGTAGCTCTGTGATATTAAGTCATATATTCAACTAAATAACAAAAAATTGTAGGAAATAATAACATGATCCTCAAAAAAAAAGCCACAACTGTTTTGCTTGAATCTCTTTAAATAAATTCCACCTTTCTTATTTTGAACAAACTGTAAAAAAGCAAAATAGTTGCCTATTATCTTTATAAGGGACATTTGTAAATTACATACATTATTATTATGTAATTGTATATCCACATCACATTAAACTAGTGAATAAAAAATAATTGTTAAATATTGTAATATCCAAAGGTGCAGAGAGACAGACTGACAGTCCTCTTGAAAAGCAGTCTGTTGTTCTGAATTAAAAAATAAAACTCTTTATGTTAAGCAATACTCCAAAGTTATTTAATAAATGTTTACAAAACATGATCAGAAGTGATTTGGATGGGTATGGATCACCAATTGGTGTATATCGGTGTATTGTTTTACTTTTTCTGGAAGGTAGTGAATCACTAATGAAAAAATAAACAAGATTTCAAATAATCTGTGGTCATATCTGTTATGGTTGCCTCTAAAACTTAACTTTAATTTAATTTTATGTATTTATTTGGGACAGTGCACATGTAATGAATCCTGCAGCTATTTTTTAAAACTGTTTTACTCTAAAATATGTTAGAAATTAATATAAAAGACACAACAGCACAAATCATACTAGGAGGAGTGGCTTATTAACTTTCAGCCGAATGTTAAGGACAACCCCCAACTCCTTGTTCTCATACAGTCTCGTCGTTCACCCTCATCTCAGGCGCCTTTCTCCGCCCCCTCCTGCAGCAGCTTAGTCTCGCCGACGATGCAGGCGAGGCGCTGGGGGATCTCAAACACACCTAATGCATTTCCAATGGGGGACATAGCTTGCAAAGTCCATTATTTTTACAGTCAATGGTCTCAACACGCGCTTCGCGGAAGCTCCTCCTCCACTACTCCACACACGCCTCGAAACCTCGAAACAGAACGTCACATCAGTCTTTCCAACCACTGATAACCACAAAATGCGGTAGGATATTGCTGTATTTTTAACAGTTGTGGCTATGTTATCTTTAGACGAGGATGCAGTCTGGATCTGAGCCTTGTCTTTGATACAGGTGGCTTACTTGGAGTAATTGTAACTCAAAGATGTCGGTCACCATACCATCAGCATCCTTTAAACAGTCGTGGCCACCGCTAGCTAGCTAGCGCCCGAGCTAACTCCAGCAATGTCGGAGTTTGCTGCAGACGAATATTCACGTTTTTTTTCTCCATGGCGATCACAAAAGATCAGAAAAAATATTCAAAAGTAAACTTTACAAAGTCAGGTTGGTTTTCACAACTTGTTGAATAAAAGTAGGTGCGGATCAAGACAAACTGAACATCACTAGGTTTCCGGAATTGCGTCACGTGTCCCAGCATGCACTGCGGCTCAAAATGTATTTTTGTAAAAGGA
>NC_050523.1:17949207-17955698 GCF_002922805.2 Oryzias melastigma | reverse complement strand
TAATAAATTGTATTAAATGTGTTTGTGTTTGTTGATGTGATTTGTACTTCAGGGCCACCGTAGTTATGACTGTAAACATACACTGTAGGCTCATAATTAGGAGTAAGAGACATGTTTTACAAATATTGATTATTAACTTTGTGAAAGCCAACTATTTATTTTATGATTTTGAAGATGTTTTATTTATTTATTTATTATTTTCATTTCATTGAAACAAATAACACATGATTGAAAATGCCACAAAGTTCTGTGCAACTGAAATAAGTTAAACATTTATCCTGGAAATGAATAGACCAGTTACAATATCTCTTCATAGTATCTGATCCACAACTCGTCATGTTGTCCCTGGATTTAGTTTGAGCAATCTCTCTTACTTTTCTCTTCTCTTTCCTTTTATAGCTGTGTGTTTTCCTGAAGTCATGCTGCTCATAGACCCAGGAGTGTACATCGGCACTGTCGCTGACCTGAACGACAGCCAGGCGCTTTCTGCAGCTTCTGTCTCTCACCTCCTGTCTGTGGACTAGAAGTGATTTTGAATGACTCTTTTTGCTGATACAGTCAAGATTAGAGGCTGAAAAGTAATCTTCATCATTTGTTAAAACACTTGGTGGAACGTTTGTCATGTCAAATAGGTTTCTGTGTCTTTCTCGTCTTACTTTAAGAAAGAAAGATAGATGGATGGATGGATGGATGGATGGATAGATGGATAGATGGAAGGAAAGACGTGACATCCATCCATCCATTTTCTCGACCGCTTCATCCCGTTCGGGGTCGCGAGGGTGCCGGAGCCTATCCCGGCCACTGATGGGCGAAGGCGGGGTTCACCCTGGACAGGTCGCCAGTCTGTCGCAGGGCAATATTGTAATAATTTGAACTAAATTAACTAACTGGCAAAAAAATAATAATATTTTTGTCAGTTCTTGTGTGATTTGATTTGTTAACTTTTGTGTGAACTGCTAAGTTAAAAGGCTACAAATTCCTGTTAAGCATCAACTTATAAAAGCGCAAATGTTACACAAAAACACAACAGTAATGATCCCAGAAGCGCAAAAGATGAGTGTTTACAACAGAAGACGTGAAACAGCAGTGATCCAAAAAAAAGGAATCACGAAGTGACACCAGGGAGGAATGTGGTAACAAAGGGGAGTGATGGTATCCGAGTAAGCTGTTTGATGACAAAAAGAAAGTGAGAAATGAAACATCAGAAGCACAGAGAGGGGGAAGTGCTGAAGAAGTGCTAACAGCGCTCCAGCAACACCTTTATTTTAGCAACTGGGTAGACGCTTTATTGACACTTGCTGTTTTAAACACTTCCCATGCTTGTTAAATCTGTTAATAATCAATGTGGTACCAAAGAGTACTTTAACCAAACTTTAACAAATCAGGAACAAGTCTGTGTAATAATATCTGCTTGTTTAAAAAATGTGGCAAATTTTGTGCAATGCTGTTAACGTCAACATTTTTGTTTATGTAAGAGTTTAAGTTTTTTTTTTTCATTTCTCACCCGTATGTACTGTAATTTCTGTATTACAAGGCTCACTATGATTATAGGACACACTGTCAATAAATGGTCTATTTTAAAAATTATGTCATAAATATGGTAAACCAAACTATAGGGCACATTAAGTGAGACAAAAAAAATTGGAGATAAATACTGGAAAAATGAACTAAATAAATGTTAAAAACAAAAAACAATTATTTAATATTCAGCTTTTAACATGAATCAACACAAAACATTGTAACTACAATCCAAAATACTAATGAGAATGTGCAAAACAAAAAAAAAATTAAGAAGGTTTGTAATCCTGGTATTTAAAAATAGCAAACAGGCCTGTCCCATCTTTGTGAAGCTGATCTGGTTTTCTTCTGTCAGTAATGATCGGATCTGTTCTGGAGGAAGTCATTCTCAGGTGTCTGCACAGGTGTGCAGTCAGGACTTTTTGAAATTCTCTTCTTGCAGAAACACATATTGATACGACAGAGTATTAGGGCCACCAAAAAAAAAAAAAAAAGTAATATCACGACTTTTTTTCTCGTAAATTTACGACTTTTAATCTCGTAAATATACGAGAAAAAAGTCGTTACTGCTACATTACGAGAATAAAGTCGTATATTTATGACTTTAAAAGTCATAGGCTTATATTTGCGACTTTTAATCTCGTAAATTGACGAGAAAAAACTCGTCAATTTACGAGATTAAAAGTCGTAAATTTACGAGATTAAAAGTAGTAAATTTACGAGAAAAAAACTCGTAAATTTACGAGAAAAAAAGTCGTAGTATTACTCGTAAATCTACGAGATTTAAATTCAAATTCAAAATTCAAATTAATTTTATTTATAGAGCACTTTTCATAAATACAAATACATTTCAAAGTGCTGTACATAAAAACAAACAACACAATAAAAATACCCTCTTGTTAAAAATAAAAATCAACCCTCGAATACCATGTTTGTGAACAAGTGCACCAACAGACAAATAAAACGAATGATAAAATATGAATACATAGGAACCCTCACGTTTCTTAAATGTCAAATGAGAGAACCCTGAAGACGCCGTCAACACCAACCTCCTGTCAGCTGGTCGTAAATTAAAGTCGTAAATTAATGAGAAACAAACCCAAATGAGTCTGTTTATCAGAGCTGACGTGGAGTATCTTGTTAAGATTTATTTCCAGATCGGTGTTAAAAACAAAGAAATTCTGAACCTTATGGTGATTCAAAACCAAATTATTTCCTGGTTCGGTGTCGGTAGTGTGGAGTTTCATATGTAAATAAAGAGCTCAGAATAATGCATGTTTATCAGGTCCGTCACTTTATTTTGCCTTTCCCTTCCCAGAAGCCTTTTCGCCACCTTACGTCACATGACAACCAAAGGAGAATGTAAACATAGCTCCGGACCTCCCCATCTCCAAATGAAACATCCCATCTCAACACAAAACAACACTGAGAAATGACAGTTGTCTGTTACGTTAGCACAAGAACATTGAAAATTCAGAAAACTCGTCCTCTTCAGACGGAAGCATCACAGAGTTGGAGGAGATCTGGTCTGTCGCGGAGGACGAAATGACTGGAAGTGAACAGCTGCGCGGATATCGACGGCTACATCAACGTAATCTGCAGAAATCCTGCAAGCCACCATCAACGAATAAAACATTAATAAACTGTAAATCAAATAAAGAAACTTCCAAACACTTGAAATATTTTAAACATTCAGTTTACCTGATGAAATCCAAGACGTTTTTCACATTTTGGTCGGCCTGCTTCAGCGTACGGCATAAATTCGCTGGACTGTAGGCTCCCCTCGACTTCAATATATTTACGAGAAAAAAGTCGTAAATTTACGAGATTAAAACTCGTACATTTACGAGAAAAAAAGTCGTAAATCTACGAGATTAAAAGTCGTAATATTACTTTTTTTTGGTGGCCCTAATACTCCGTCGTATATTGATGTGCGACTTGAAGAGAAAAAAAAACGAGAATTTGCTGCACCACTAAATAAATAAATAAGCAGCTGTGCTGCCCAGAACTAATGGGGAAACAAACAGATAATGAAACTCTATTTCCCTCGTTTATTGGGGGAGTTACGTTTTAAAAATAACTGTGAAATGGGGGAACCTGCAAATTAGGATTACAGATTGTGATCTCTTTACTACAAACTTTCTCCACTTTTCTCTGACAAACATGGACATTTTCAAAACTAGGATAATAGAATGTGCAAAACAAAGATCTGATCGCGATCACAGATTTATGTGGGTCTGAAGAGCTGCAAGTTTCTACAGGAGATACAACATGGAGGATTGATAAGGTCTCCAGCCAATCAGGACACAGAACAGGGTGCGCTGTTTAAAAAAAAAAAAAAAAAAAGCAGCTGCATGATCGCACTGAGACCAGGTGAACTACAATATGGAAAGACGACTCTGTATTCTGTTCTATTTGACAGAGATGTGGGAGTGTTCACACTGAATACAGTTACATTCTATGAGGGTCTCAATCACGTGGCCAGACTGAAAAAAAATCTTGGGTCTTCGATAGTGTTTGGGGGCCGGGTCATAGTTCGGGGACCCCTAGTTTAAGATGAACAATACTGTCCAGGAAAAAAGCACTTTCTTAAATTTGATGAACACATTTTATTTTATGTTACAAAAAGAATAATTACCAACAAATGTTTCATTCTTTCAATACAGCAAGGACTCACTAACAATAACAATAGATGAGGTATTCTCACCATAAAGTTTTAAAAATTAGCAAAACTTTTCCCGCTAAAAATGTTTTTAGGTTTCATGGAAGCAGCCATTTTGAAATGAACAGGAAAAGCCCTTTGAATGCCTCTAGTGGCAGGATGATGAACTACAGGGTAGAAAATATAGACCAATATACAGTACAATGGGTTTTTAAGTGAATTTTGATCATGCTAATGAGACGTACGTCTTAGAAATAGATGTATCAATCGATATATGCTTAAAATAAAAATATTTTTTAATTTTTAATTATAAATTGAGGCGGAATTTCCCCTTCCCTTACCTATCATATTTCCTGAATGTTTTCTTTAATAAATACCATATCTAAAACCATTAATGCATGTTTGAAACATAAACTAGGCAGCTTAATAACTGGCCAAATCTAAGGAGAGTGCCCCCAAATATTCTATTTTGGATCATTTGTCATCTTTTTTTTGCCATTTTTCTCTCTGCCATCCTCACTCCTTTTTTAGACATTCCTTGTCTGTGTGACCTTTAAATCCATTATCACAACCTTCCTATCATTACTCCTCCAGTCTGTCCCCTAGTATCAGTCCCCTGTTGTTCTGGCCCCCTTTTTCTTACTTCTCTCTGGAACTTTCACCTCCTCACGAGTGCCAGCACTTTATTATTCAGCAGGGCTTCACAGAGATGCTGTGAAATCACCTATTTCACGGATCCCTTATCGCGCATGACACTTTCCACACATCAAACAGCACATCCTCCAACTCTCTGTTGTTCTGAATCTAATTCGCCCCCGTCTCAGTTGCTTGTTTTTGTGCCTTTACCACCAAAAGCAGAAGCACTGTCGACAACATTTGAACACAAGACAACTGGAAGCGCGGTTTGCCTGTAGTGAGAATCAAAGGTTTCACCAGCCAATTAAACCCATGACACAAAGGGTGCAGATCAATGAGTTTAACCACAAGATACATCTCCCACTTTGGGAATTCTCTTTAAATTGTTGTTCTTGTTACTTTAGTAAACGATTGGAGGTTAATAGTTTCCTTTTTTTTAGTGAGCAATCTTTTCCAGACATACACACCTTGTCTACTGAGACAACAAAACAGAAAAAGCTACATGTTTAACCTTCTACAAAATAAAACCCTAGAAAGTTGTTTTAACAACAAACTGCTGTGATGCAGATGACACATTATGCATGATTAATGCATAGCAGTTATGTATATGTTCTTCTTTCCAAAATGATATTTTTACCAACTGACATTTAAATAATTTTAATAAAATGATGCATTAGATCATCTATTGTAGAATGTAAGTCAAAGTTAATGTCCAAGCCAATATGAGACTGTTGACTAAAGCTATAGATAATTATATACGACCATTGGATTACATGATGTTTTTAATTGTGTGGTGTTCCCATCACCAAAAATTGTTTAGTTACATTAAATTGTTTAAAAAAAAGATAAATCAACTATAAATCTTTTTGTATTATTTTAGAGTTTCGACTTACATGCCAATAAAAATCATATTCTTTCTTATTGCTTTTAAATCCACAGTATTGTTATTTTTTCACTTTTACATGGAGAATTTTCAAACAACAAGCAGCAAAACTGAATAAAGTTAGGAATTAAATCATTGACAAAACATGCTGCACTTTATAAGGCAAAGAACAACAGCTGCTTTTGTCACAGTTATCATTTTGTAGCAAGGTGTTTTGTTATACATTATCAGAAAAATGACCAAAGTCACCATTTTTTGTAACTTTCAATGCCACTTTTGCCTTTTTTGCATCAATCTTGGTACAAATGCCTCTAATTTCTTATTTTGTGATTAAATATAATCTTTCTTGCTCAGCCGAGCTATAAAAAAGCCAAATTTTTCCCTCCATGTTGGGTCAAAAGTTCTTTCCTATTAGTAACAAAAATAAAGATTGCATACTGCTGCTATGCCTCCACATCCCAACGCCTGAGATCTGCCAAATTTGTCTGGTCTAACTCTGGCTGCCATGTCTAATCTAATATAATCCCAGCCTTCCACATGCTCCAGTGATTTGTTCATCTAGATCCAACTCGGACCAAAAATAATTACGAGTTGTGCAGTGTTGTAATCCCCTCAGTCTAGTGACAAGACAGAGGCAGCCTCAGCACAAGATACATCTGCCGTCCGCCCTTTCACAGTATAGCCGTTACTACTCCTGTGACACCGCCACTAATACTCTTATGCTGCCAATGTATCAGCACTGTGTTTAGCAAACTGAAGCAAACCCTTCAACATCCTTCCTCTACAGCAGGG